>NW_027186304.1:17412374-17420051 GCF_028583685.1 Petaurus breviceps papuanus
AAGGAGGAGAAAGAAGACAAGGACAAGGAGGAAGAGGAAGGGGGAGAATGAGGAGGAAGAAGAAGAGGGGAAGGAGAAAGAAGGGGAAAGGGAGAGAATGAGTGAGGAGGAGGAAGAAAGGGAGGAGGGAGAAGGAGGAGGAGAAAGAAGGAAGAAAATAAATATTTAGAGCTCCTATAGCTGATATATATATAAAAAAGAGAGCAGTTTGAGAGTTGTTTTCAGCTTTATTAGCTTCTATTTTAAAGTATTTCTTTTGTTGAGGTCAGATTTAAGGTTTCGTATGGCTTTAAAGTAGTGAAATTTTAGATACTTCCCTTGCTACCTCTTCTCTTTTCCTCTTTATGAGTACTTAAGGTTCCAGTACCAATCCTGATAACTATCTCTGTGATATTTCCTCTTCCTTTTTTCTTACCTCCTCTGCCTATATCTGATACTACACATAATGTTTGCAAAGACTTAGTAAGGAGATACTCAAAGTTATTGCATGAAGCAATTTAATCTAAAGACTAAGTTAAATAAACTAGACCCACAATTTTTTAGAAAGTACTCTTTTAAAGGCATTTCAAATGACTCATGTGACAGTATTTCCTGTTTTTGAACTCTGGATCTGAATTCTTACTTAATTTCGAAGGATGCCATGGAGGTTAAAAAGTTTAAAAAATACCCTCCTCAAAGGCAAAAGCTATATATCTGTTAGCCAGGTTTTCTCTTCCCTCCACATACCTTTGAATGCAGAATCTAATTTACCTTAAAAAGCATCTCTCATGCAGAGTCTAATTAAGCCGTGAGAACCTGGGACCTAAAGACGTTAGCAGGAACATAGTGCTGCATCAGCTCCCTTTTTACCTTGCTAGCCATCCCATATTAAAAACTCTAGACCCAAGTTAAAGGTGAAAAATGTCTTACTAATTACAAATAGAGTTCGTTTCGCACTAAGAACACTGGCTTTCATGAGTTTACTGGAAATTTCGACTTCAGAATGGGGTAGGCAGCAATTAGTGGACTGTTTCTTTTTCACTTGCGAGTTTTCCACTGCTCTCTAGGCACTGTCACAACTGGATTGTCAACAGAGAAGTCATGCATTGGAGAGCCTTCATTTTTCAAAGAAGAGGGCAAAGAGTCCAGCTTCCTCATGAAAGCTTCAACCTTTTAATTCAGACGAAGCAAAGCTAAATTTATTTTGTTGGCGAATTCGTACTACTCCGTGAGGCATGAAGTTCAGTAGTTCAGGCAAACTGTAATTAACTGTCAAATAAGATTCTAGGGGTAAGCAGAGAATTGTAAGTGGGGTCAACTTCAGGAGGGTTTAGATGCTGATGAAGTTTTCCAACTGGAATGGCCTATCATTGACATATTCTTCACAGTTAATAGTTCAAGGCATAAACAACAACAGGCTAAGGTAGTTGTGAGAAGCTCAGCTTGAATTCTCATCAGCATGGCACTGCCCTCTGTGGTTACCATTTTGGCTCCTCCCTTATTAACTGAGTGTATCTAATTCACCTTATTGCTGACAGTTTTTTTCACCAGAACTACTACACAAAAACAGACCAGTGCCCTACATATGCTAGGAAGAGGGGGAGAGCACCAAGAACTTTACTGCCTTCGTTGTGTTAACCCATAAGCCATATATTTTTGCAGCAAAAGACAATTTTTCCTGATGCCTTCACTTGACTGGCAGCATGTCCCTGCTCTCTTGCATAAACTGTTGAAACTTCCTGGTATCTGTGGCTCACGAAAGTCTCTATAAGCCGAGTGGATAAATGCTAGGATCTATTTCATAGACTTTCTGGCCACAAATCTGAGCGTAACCATGACAGCTACCCTTGGTCCTTTGACCTAAGAAACCAAAACATTTCTGTGACAATATGAAGTTTTTCTATTGTAGAAATACAAAGAGCAGGCACCTCTAATCTCCTGACATTAACAGCCACAGCGTATAAGGTGACAGCCCGTAAAAAAATAATTTGCCTGCCTGACACCATGGATCTCACTGGAAATCTTCAAGTTATATATGTATAAAAGGTAAATGAGTTAGAAAATTCCCTTATCCTTCTTTTCAGGATGCAGACAAAGCAAAAATCACACGGAAAAGCATGAACCAGAGGCTTGAAAAAAGAATGGGCTCCAAGTCCATTGAGTTCAACCCCATTTTACATATGAGGAAACTGAGGATCAAGCAATTAAGCTAAAGATTACACAAAGATTGACATTGGAGCTATGGTTTGAAACCATGCCCTCTTCAGAGCCAGTGCATTATTTTAGTGTGAAGAGGAGAATCTTTTCTACTTAAAATTTTAAAAATAAAATAAGAGTCAGGATTTAATTCTTATAATAGCTCAATTGCAACAGAGCATTGATCACATCAAGTTATGTCCAGATTTGGTATAACTGAGAGCCCTTGTCTCATTCTTTGTTTCCACTGGTCTTGGTTACCAAAGGCCACTCTTTAGTTCTCTGGGCAATGATGTTGCATAGAAACTGGAATTCAGAATCTATGATGTCAGAATGCTAAGGTACACTCTGGAACTTATGAACTCACAAGATCTTAGGATCCTTACTCTTTTAACCTAGGATGGAAAAGAACAAATTTAAAAGCTAAGGACTGAAACCATTTTGGCAGAATATATAGCCTCAGAGGAGGAGAAGGCCTCAAGACCTTTCATCTTTCACTAGATTCCATGAGGGAGAATCATAAGATCCCCAAGAGTGAATGACTCAAAAGGGTAAGAGGTTGGTGCTGACAGGCCTTTTTCAATACCTCTGTAGCCAATCAAAAAGCCTCCTCTTCATCACCTGACTAGCCAACCAAAACTAGATGCAGAATGTCTACATATGCTCAAGTACTCAAGTTTCTCAAGTACTTTCCATACATCATTAAAGTTTTCCAGGACACGAAGTCCCATATTCTCTAGGTAGGGAAGTTGCATCTTGTTGGTAGTGTTCTGTTCAGCTTGAAGAGTGACTTCACAATATTGGGGTCAAGTTAGTTTGTTTGACTGTTACTGATCAGTCCAACATGAGCTCAGGAGGCTCTCCCCCACAGGTTAGGCACAAATGGTCCAGATGAGCACATGGAGTAAAGATGTCTCTAGATTTGTGCACCTCACATTGCTTTTGAGCTACTGTAATTCTGCTTCTCTCAAAGAGGACCGTACCTTCTTTGCGCATGCATTCCATGTCCTGTGCCAGTGTGCACGATTCACAATCAACACTCACAATTCTTCAGAGAGAACTTGAGTGTCCTTGTATCGCTTCTTCTGGCCTCTGTGTGAACACTATCTTCTTGTGAGTTCTCTAGAAGTTCTCTTTCAGGCAATTGTGTGTTCGGCATTTGGACTATGTGTCCAACCATCAGAGTTGTGGTCTCTGCAGTAGACTTTGAATACTTGGTAGTTCAGCTGGAGACAGGACCTCAGTTTCTTGTACTCCATCTTGCCAGGTAAACTTCAGAATCCTCCTAAGTTTCATCAATGCACAATCTGATGGTGTCTGCACATTTGTCAGACTCTGGTTACATATTCAGTGAGGGAGGGAGGAAATTATCCAGTTCAATTTGTTAATTTTACACCTGAGGAAATTGAGACTCAGAAAATAAAACTAACTTGACAGAGCTGACATAGGTAGTAGTGGAGAAATAAATGACAAATATTTATTAAATGCCAACTATGAGCTGAATAGCATGTCAAGCTCTGGGAATAAAAATACAAAATCAAGGCAGTCCCTGGTCTCAATGACCCTATGGTCTAGTAGAGAAGACAATATAAGGAACTGGTGACCAGGAAAGGGAGTTAAAGCCTGGGAAGTTACAGTTGTGCATGCCATTCACAAAGACTGTGGTACTATTAACTTGATTAAAATTCTTAGAGGAGAGATGGGTAGGTAGAAAGAATGAGGGATACAATTATAAGACATCAGGGCAGAAAATGACCATGGTGAAAATGAGGCTTCATGATCTTGAGGGAATGATGAATCAAGTGGTTTATTCCATCTTGGAATCTCCAGCTCTTCTTGGAACAGCAGCAGCAACAGGAGGGAAGGCTGGAAGATATCTGGAATAAGCCTGGGACTATATGGCACCAGCAGTTGTAGGGACTGGTATTCAAATCTGGCGCTTCAGTCTCTGATTAGAGGAATTATTTCATTGTACCAAATCGCCTTTCTATGACATGTGGCCATATGCATTTTTTGCTCTGCCTGATTTCAGCTCCACGGAAAAAGATGTCCCTACTCCTGGTACCCGCGGATGTCCTGTCCCCACCATTACTTCTTGATTTCCTACCTCTTTTTGTCTGTTATCTCCCCCTTTAGATTGTAAGCTCCTTGAAGTCAATGCTTAGTAAAGTGTCTGGTATGTAGTAGGAGCCTAATAAATGTTTTTATCGGACTTTATCAGATTAGATGCCTGTGAAGCTACTACATTTTTATCTTCCTTTATTTGTGCCAGCATGAAGAGAATGAAATCCCCAGGAAGATCAATGACAAGGAAATCTGAAAAGAAGTGGAAAAACGTCCATCTAGGCCAGAACTACATGGAAGAACAACCAGAAGTAGTGGGTGGTAGTTAGAGGAGAACACACGTGGGAGATCATGACAAGTACACAAGGAAACCCAGACCTCATAAACAGGAAAGGAAGCGAACCCAACATGCTACTCCAAGCTGAGGCATATCTAGCTAGCACTAGTTAGTTGAATAATTGGACAATTGGGAAGATTCTGTCCTTAGCCTGTTGGATCATAAGTGTGAGATAGAACCAGGTTGTTTTTGTTTGTCTAGGCTTCAAAGAGGACCTTGATATCAGGAAGATAATGGCATGACTTCCGAGTAAATCGGATTTAAATTAGGGGGCGCTGTGCAAAGTCAGCAGCCTCACTTTCTCCTCTGGAGCCATTTGGGTCCAGAGGCTAGATATAAATCAGGATGACTGGAGATGGCCCTAGATGCAGTGGGAGACCTTGGTCTTTTTAAGATAAGGTGTTTCCCAGGTCTCAGCTTGATTCAGGCCAGGATAAAACCAGTCCAAGAAGATAGGACCCAGACATGCTACCCTAGGAGCACAGAAAACCACAGCACAGCATAGGGTCGATTAACAATCTGGGTTAAGATAAGATAAGTGATGAGAAGGCTATAAAAGATGCATGAAGCCAATTTAATCTGCAACATCTTACTGGGACTTATTAGCCTCACAGCAGAAGACAGAATCAACTCCAGATTCTTCGAAGAAAAGGAAAAGGAGGTCATCTATCAGATTACCAAAGATGACAAAGAAGGAAAATGTCAATAGTTGGAAAGGTTACAAGAAGATGGCAGTAGTGATACATCACTGATGATGCTTTCAGATGTTCCAATCATTTGGGAAAGCAGTGTAGACCTATACCTCACTATTGGGTCTATGCACCCGCAAGAGCTGAAATAAAGAGGAAAAGGGCCCACATGTGAAAAATATGTATTTATAGTAGCTCTTTTTGTGGTATCAGAGAACTGAAGATAAAGTGTCTATCAATTAAATAAATTGTTGTGGATGCAGGGTAGCTAGGAGGCACAGTGAATAAAGCATCAGGTCTGGAGTCGGGAAGACTTGAGTTCAAATTTGACCTCAGACACTTACTTGTTTGTGGCTATAGGTAAGTCACTCAACCCTGCATGCTTCAGTTTCCTCAACTATAAAATGAACTGGATAAGGAAATAGCAAGTCACTCCAGTATCTTTGCCAAGAAATCTGTAAAGGGGGTCATGAAGAGCCAGACATGACTGAAATGACTGAACAACAACAATAACATTGGACATGAATTAATGGAATATTACTGTATTATAAATAATGAAAGGGACCGATTTATAAAAAAACAAAGAAGATTTGAATGTATGTATACAGAGTGAAGTGAGCAGAATCAGAACTATTTATATGATCATAATATCACAAAGGGAAACATCTTTGAAAAACTTAAGAACTCTGATCAATATAATGATCAATCATCACACCAGATAGCCTGCTTAATAAATAAGCAGGTCTGCTTCTTTTTCTTGGGAAATGATCAGCTCAAGGTACATAATAAAATATTTTCAGACATGACTGTTTTAAGGCAAATATTCTTTGACTATACTTTTGTTGCAAAATAGACTTTTTATTGGAAGAGGAGATTTTTATGAAATGGGGCATTGAGAGTGCTGCCTCCCTAAAAAATAGCATCAAGGAAGTATCTAAAAATGCATAGAAGAGAGCAGAAAGAAATTATGAAAGAGACAAAGGCAGGTCAATTTTGGTCAATATAACACATATACAATTTAATGTATATGTGTACGTACACATACATAATACGTATACACATTAACAAACATGTATACCTATGCATACATATATAAAATATATAATTACGTTTTAAATTGTAGACACTAAATGTAAATTGCATAAATATACTAAATGCAAACTCTATGTAACAGTTTTATGGTGCATATATTTTCAGTCATGCCTGACTCTGACACCATTTTAGGTTTTCTTGGCAGAGATACTGGAATGGTTTGCCATTCTTTTCTCCAGCTTATTTTACAGATAAGGAAACTGAGGCAAACAGGTTTAAGTGACTTGCCCAGCAGGGTCATACATCCAATAAGTTTCTGAGGCCAAAATTGACCTTGGAAAAATGAGTCCTCCTGACTCCAGGCCTGACATTTTATCCATTCTAGCTATCTAGGTGCCCAATTTGTCATATATAATCCTGATTTTTATGGCTTACTTTGTACATGGAAATGCTCATGTTCATTAAGGATTTTCTAATTCATAAAGAATTCAAATGTAAATTAAAAGGACAATTATAAAAATATAAACTCAATGTAAAGAAGCCTTTTCAGCTCCCACTATATTTTTATTTTTATTTATTTTTAGGGATAAAGGTATATAACAGAACAACTTGCCCACTCCCACTTAGTTCTAGTTAGCACAGATTGGGGGGGGGGGGTCATAGATTAAGGGTGTGGCCTGCTATTAACAAGGCATTTTGCAGAATTTCTGTAAGCTTTGCAAGACTTCATATTGTACTCTATATAAGGAGACTATTTATTCATATTGTCCCCATAGGCATGGACTAAAACAAATAAGATAGCTTTCTAGTCAATAAATAGGTTTACATATCCCTCATTCCAAATGGATCGCCTAGATGACAGAGCTTAGGTTATAGGTAGGATACTGCCTCACTATGAATTAGAGCAGAAGGGTGGCTAGTGGAAACATGAGTAACTAGGAGCATGTGTCTTAATTTGCACACAAGGGGTCAGTAAGGGTTTAGCCGGGTCTTCTGATGTGACTTTCCCTACCCTATTTTCTCTGACTGGCAATAAAAGCAATAACTTCCTGCCATTGCTCCAGTCTTTTCCATTCCATGAGGGAATAATAGCCTGATGGTGTCCTGTTTCTAACTCTCTGGCCTAGAGGTCTTTCCTCTTCTGAAGGATGGCACAAGGGACAATTTCTCTTTAGTCCGAGGTAGAGATTTCCATCGAACAGAAGATGAGAAGTGTGTCTCTTCCCTTTTCGTTCTTCTCTTTCTCTGGTCAATAAATCAAACAATTAACAAGTATTTATACTAAGTACCTACTATGTGACAATAATCCTAGGCTTTGTTAATAAAATTCCCTCCCCCCAAAATGTCCCTGCCCTCAAGGATATTGTTGTGGGAGACAAT
>NW_027186304.1:17420151-17424663 GCF_028583685.1 Petaurus breviceps papuanus
TACACATGTACACACATATAGATATATAGACTATATTTCGAATCACCCTCATTAGGGTAGAACCAAGTCTAATCTATGCATATATACATATTCAAAATATGCAAAAATACATAAATAAAGATAAATGCGGGAGACACTAATAGCAAAGGGGATCAGGAAAGACCTCATGTTGAAAGCAACAAGTGAGCTGACTTTTGAAGGAAGTTAGTGATTCTAGGAGATAGAGGAGAGGAGGGAGTGCCTGCCAGGCATGGAAATTCTATGTGGCCTCATATCATGGAAGCTCCTGTTTGAACTAGGATAGATATTGATGGTTCTCCAATATCATCCTTTTTTTTTTTTAGGAATTGTGAGCCTTATAATTATAGCATTATTGTTTATTATATAAGGAGACTTCTTTTATAGATTTGTATGAATATTGAATAGATACTATACTAGCAGATCTTCATGTTTTTATTGAGTCAGAGTTTCCCCAGTTGATCATTTGCTGCCAGTTCTTATTATGTCTCTTTTTTTGAGCAAAATTAACTATGTAATTGTTGAAGCTTAGCCTTATCAACACTCTGTGACCAGTCCCCAAACCATTCTGAGTGCTGACTCCTGAGAGATTTGGGTGGCATCAGGCTCAATAAGTGGTAGAATTAATTGGGGAATGTCTCTACCACCACTCTTCCACGTCTCCAGGTTCCTAGCAGGCTCATTAATATCAGGTACTCTGACAATAGCAATTATATTGTTTTTTTCCAGCGCACCATGTTGCCCAAGTTTCTGAGAATCATATCTATTCTTTGTAATCCAAATAAGAAAAGTCTTGTTTTTACTCCTAGGATTCTGTCACTCCCTAGGCACCTTGGTACCTATGCTGCTTGGCTTTGCTGCCTGCCTTTCTTCCAAGTTAGTCTTTGATCCTCAGCCCCAAGAGAATCACCACCTTTCCTTACTCAAAGATTTTCATGTGATGGCCTTTCCTGAGTAGTATATTATTATTTTGTTCATAAAGACATCATTAACAACTTGTCAAATACCTTGCTAAAATAAAGATATGCCAAAGCTAAAATACAAGTAAAATTATACCCCACAATTATCTCCTTACCTATCACATAGCATGGTCACTCCAGTCACAGTTCCATTATTAAAGTTTTTCCTTCCTCGTCCATAATAAGGTCCAGAATAGCAATAAGAAGAAGCAGGAATTAATTATCTACTCTAGTATTAGCAGAATGAAACCTCCATCATTTGTATTCCCATAATAGACTACAAACTTCATAAGAGTAGGGAACCAGTCTTCTTCAGACTTTGAATCTTCCTTAGCCCCTAGCATAGGGCTGACCAGACATTAGCATATCAAAGACCTGTGATTTCCTCAATAAGAGGGAACTGCAAGTGTATGAAAATTCCCTTCATCAATGCAAATAGCAGCTAATCTATAACATATACATAATTATAACTATATATATAAATATATAACTACAACTATAATTTATGATTTCAGAGAGTTGTCCCAGGTCTAAAAGTTTAAATGACTTGGTTATGCTTGACCATCAAATGTTAGATTAGGGTCTTCCTGACTCCATGTCTAGTACTCAGTATTCTTAGGCAGACTGCCTCATTCTTCTCCTCAGGTTAGGTATTTAATAAATGTTTGTTAAATGAATGAATGAATGGCATTACATAAGTAATAGTAAAGGTTACTGAAAACAAAGTTATTAAAAACTGCATAAAGATGTTAATATGCAGGGGTGGCTAGGTGGTGCAGTGAATAGAGCACCCACCCTGGAGTCAGGAGGACCTGAGTTCACATCTGGCCTAAGACACTTGACATACTTACTAGCTGTGTGACCTTGGGCAAGTTATTTAACCCCAATTGCCCTACTCTCCCACCTCCAAAAAAGCTAAATAAATAAATAATAAGATGTTAATATTCAGCAGGCTACAGAATGTATTTTTTCCACAGTCTCCATAGCCATGTCCCCCCTCCCCAGTTCCCCAGCTCCCACCCCATCCTATGTCTTGCCTTTGGACCAGCTTTGTTATCAGTTTCAGGAACTGTGAGGGATGCTTATGATTAGAAACCTTTTTCCCCCGAGTGGTTTTCTCCCTCAAGAAGATCCCTCTACCCAATAGATCCCTCTTCTGTTAGTGAATTCCTCCTGGGGCCACCACTTTGAGCCCCAGCCCACCTATGCTCACTTCTTCATTCTTCTCTCCACTCTGGTTCTTATTCTTTGGATATTCCCCTCCCTATCCTTTTCAGTTCCCTTTTATGTATTTTCTCCCTTTATTAAAATGTAAGCTACTTGAGGGCAGGAACTGTCTTTCTTTTTTCAAGCACTTAGGACAATGTCTGCACATAGTAAGTTCTTAATAAATCCATATTGATTTGACTTGACTTGTCATTCAATATAGTGACAATTATACTTCTCATTCTTCTTGTACCATCACCACCAGCAGCTCCTGAAACAAAGTCGGGTCATCAATAATTCTCAAACCTCAATCAGAAATTATTGTGATATAGAAACGATGTTTCAGATGATAAGCAGAGATAGGGGCAGTAATGGAGGTCACCAACTGACTACCTAAAGCCTCAATCTTTAGGTGCTTTATTATATCAGAAGGCTAAATAAATGAAATGTACACCTTCATATTTACTTGAAACAAAACTACTACATTCATATGTCAGATAAAGTTGGTAACTGGTAATTGTGAGTTCTTCCATTTCCTTGAGAATTAACAGGTTGCATGAAAGTGAGCAACTATTTAAGTAGTATCTAAACCCTCCCCTTCTGTTTTTCTCCCTCCTCTCCCTCCATACACCTGTATGAAGGAGACTGGATTTACAAGAAGGTGAATTAGACTTTCCCAGGAATTCTCTGTAAGGTAAAAACAAATGCAGAGAAAATAATGTTCATCTCATTCTTGTTGAGCTACTTCTCAGGACAGCAGATCTTTTGACATCTAAAGGTTGAAATGTTTTGGGTTTGTTTTTTTACTATTCTCTTGGAGTGATTTAGGTTTCAGTGAAAAACTGTTTTAACTCTTTTTTTTTTTTTTTTTAAGCAATTGGGGTTAAGTAACTTGCTTAAGGTTACACGGCCAGTTATTATTTCTGGGTGTGGTGCTGAGTATCTGAGCCCAGATTTGATCCAGGTCATCCCAACACTGGAGCCGGTGCTCTTACTCGCTGAGTCACCTAGCCGCCCCTAAGCAATTGGGGTTAAGTAACTTGCTCAAGGTTACACGGCCAGGTGTTTCTGGGTGGGTGCTAAGTGTCTGAGCCCAGGATTCGATCTCCAGGTGTTCTCAACACTGGACCCGGTGCCCTTACTCGCTGTGCTACCTGGCCGCCCCTATTTTAACTCTTTAGAGACATTTTGCAAGTGGAAACTATGAAGCACTAAGTTATTGAAAAGCTTTCCAAATTCCCTAGCTCCCAGAGAGTAGTTTACACAGCAGGAGAACCTCACTTGATATAGTCATAGAAGATTGGATGCCTATGAAATGGGACCTATGGTAATTCATTGTAAGCTGAAAGACTACTGATGTAGCTCTTTTATACAAGTGAAAGTAGCTCAAACTCTTAATAACCTGTACCTGTGTAACCCAGCATGGCAGTGCAGAATGTGAAAAAATATGTTCTGTAGCCTGCTGCATATTTACATCTTTATGCAGTTCATAATAACTTTGTTTTCAGTAACCTTTACTATTACTTATGTATACTTCTCGATCCAATACTTAAAAGGCCCTAAGGCTACCCAATAACACAGTGTAATGTTCTTCACTTCAGTCAATGAACTTTAACAGAAACCAATGCATTTTAACTGAATTTTTGTTTATCTCAAGAAGCACATTTTAATGAAATCAATACATTTTTGCTGAAAGCCACATGAATCCATTGGAAAGAATACATTGTTACAGAAACCAATATACAGTTTTATAATGTCTGTATGTTTTAGTGAAAGCATAGCAATACATTTTAACTGAAACCAATATATTTCTGCGGGGCTAAGACCAAAGAAGCCTTATTTCATAGTGAAACCAATTCATTCTTACAGAAACTAATACTGTATTCCATATTCCTGATCCAGCAGTGCCAGTCTAAATGAAAGCTTTGTTTCATTTGGCTGAAGAATTTAAATTCTTCCAAAATTGGCAATTAAATAAGTATTTTTGGCGTTTTAAATTTCTTTACTAAAGGAGCAGTATGAGAAAAACTTTCTATCCAAAAAAATGAATGCAATTGTCTTAATTTCAGTTTTAAAATTTGAATCATATATATTCACAAATAAATGTATAGATGTGCATTTTTATGTATGTGAATGGAATCTGTCCAAGTGACAATGTAAATGACACCTTTTTCATTCCTTGGATGATATACTTTTTTTTTTAAATGACAGTGAGAAACATAATAGGCTTTAATTGCTGAAAATATCAAAAGCACTTGCCCTAATTCACGGAAAAGGAATAGACATAGATGAAAGAGATAGGTATATAGATGCATCTAGGGGAAAAAAG
>NW_027186304.1:17424763-17434236 GCF_028583685.1 Petaurus breviceps papuanus
ACAAGAAAATCCTTCTTCAGAGCTTCTGACCCAACAGAAAGGCTCCCAGACCCCTGCAACAACAGTACTGTCCCTCACCAGTGGACAGTATTCACTCTGTCTGCAGGACAGTCTCCAGACCCCTGCAACAACAGTACTGTCCCTCACCAGTGGACAGTATTCACTCTCTGTCTGCAGGACAGTCGCAGGCCTTCTTAGCGAACAGCCAGGTTCCAGGACTTCTTCAACAAAAGGACAGTCTTTCACCAGTGGACAAATCTGGCAAAACAACATCAAAACAGACAGACAAAGTACCAGCAAAACAGCCATGTCTCCTCAGTCCTTGGCAGCTCAGGGGGGCAGGTCTCAAAAGTCCAGGGCAATTCAAAGCGGCCACCAGCAATTCTCTTAGTCTCTCTCTCCACGAGGTGCTGCTACCAAAAAAGATCTTCCGCCTCTCCCCAGTGTCTCTCCAAATCTACGTCACCAGCTCCTCCCACTTCAGGACTTTCTTTTCACATCAACAAGCCCATCCCACAGGTGGGATTAACAAACTCTGGGTTTTAATACAATCAATTTGAAAACCAAGCCAATACAGGGGAATCTTTAATTGCCATTACTATCACACTATCCTTTTAAAAAAAGAGAGGGACTATCTTTTTTTCTTTTTCTTTTTTTTCCTTTTTTATACCCAAAGTACTACCCAAAATATTTTACACTCAACAGGGCATTTGGTCATTTTTTTTAATGAAAAATACAAAGTATCTCCAAGGAAAAAGCTAATAAAAGATCATTGCAGAAAAACAAAAATGACAATAATAAATTAACTATCAGATAATGATATTAATCTTTAAAAAATTGATAGGCAAACTGTAGAACAAAGTTTGTGCTTTCAGTTATAACTACATTCAAGGAAGATGTGTATCTATTTGGAAGTATCTAGAGTGGATGTGACTTTAGGCAGTCATCTGCTGAAACATGATGAAACATACAACATCAGCAATCAGTGGTGATCCAACCTCAGTCTGAATGCCTCTGGTGATAGGAACTCACTACCTACCAAACTAATACACAATATTTAAATGTAGCTTTATTTGTTAGGAAGTTTTTCCTCATGTTGAAATGAATCTTGCCTCCCTGTAGCTTCCAAATCCCCTCACCTCTGGACATATTGTCAATGTGGCATTCAAAATTGAACATAGTTCTCCTGACAAGGTCAAATATTGGCAGAGTTCAGAGTAATTTTCAGCTCTGTCATTCTGAACACTATGCTTTTATAAAACCATACGTACTGGGAATTATTTGTTTTTGGTTGGCATACCACACTGCCGGCCCATATTGAACACGTGAAACACTAGAACTCTGAAGTGTTTCTTATATGAACTGCTTTCTAGCCATGCCATTCCCACCCTCTATTTAAGGATGGATACACACACACATACATATATACACACTCATATACATATACACGTATATGTATATATAAATATATATTTAACCCAAGCTTAGGAACTTTCCTTTATTTCTATAAATTCCTCTTATTAGTTTCTTACAATCATTCTAATCTATCAGGATCATTTTGGATATCAATTCAGTTCCAATTTCAAAGCAATAGTAGATTTTTCTAGATGCTTTGATTCAAAGATGACAGTATGGTGATATATGAAGTTCCAGAACGCTATCTAGCCATCTCAGTGAACTCCACAGAAATCAGAAAGACTGCTCTGACCATGATAGGTAGGGAAAAAGTTGAAGGAAAACAAAAATACAAATTGTTCAGATTATGATAAACAGTTGAATGGGCTGTTAATAGATATGTGTATATTGGGAGTAGACCTTTGATTTCACTGATATAATTAACTCCTTTTGAGGAAATTCCTCTATCGGTGTATTTTGGTTTCTATTCTGTAACTTACAGAGTTTGAAAGTTTTTTAAAGTGCTGAGGAATTAAATAACTAATCCAGGTTCAATCAACTGATCTATCCCAGGCAAGATCTGAACCCTGGACTCTGGCTCAGAAACTGTGAGTGCACACACACACACATTCATTTCTAGAAGCAAGCTCAGCAAACCTTCATGTGAGTTAATACCAGGAAGAGCATATTGTACATGCTTTCAGGATTGGGTTCTTATTGGCTAGTCCATTGTTATACTCTTGCCACCATTAAAAATCTTTCAATTTTGGTAAAGCCTATCTTGAATATATTATTTATATTCCCAAAATAGAAAAGTCCTCTGGGATTTGGTGTGGGGGAGTGAGGAGGTCCTTACCATTGACCTTTTACTTGCTTCCCCAGTGCTATGGAAATAGAGTCTTAAAGCAGTTAAAGCGGTACAGATCTTATATGGTACCACATTTGCCTAGTCAACTAGCATTAAGCATGTACTTTGTGCCAGGCCTTGTGCTAAACACTATACACAAAATTAGAATTATTCCCAATTTAGAGAATTCAGTATCTTAAATTTTAGATGGAGAGCCTCTCCAGTGGGTCCTTGAATATGCAAAGGGCACAATGTTTAAACCAGAAGAAGACCTAAATATAGCATATATCTACTATGGGCTAGATCTCTCAACCTCTGGGTCACCAGAGTACAGCTGGCATTCTTCTAAGGGTTCTGGAGATAACCCTGATGGATTTGTCAGTTTTCTCTGGTACTATCATTCACAAGTCTCCACTGTGTATTTCTTCCATAATTATCAACAGTTAATATATCCTCAATATTATCTAACAGGGGATTGTTGCCCCAAAGTCATTTTGATCCATTGATCTCTAAATATCAATTAACCAATTTGCATCAATTATATTTTTATGTAAAGGCTTGGTAACATCCAACAGGCTCACTGATAGTATAATGAGAGCCTGGAGTTCAAGCCTGTATATTTAGGTAGGTGTGTGTGTGTGTGTGTGTGTGTGTGTGTGTGTGTGTGTGTGTGTGTGTGACTGTAACAAGTATCTCTAAGTTCACTCTCCCAGATTAAGACTCTTCATTTCACCCTGAGGGTTCTATAATTACCACTGAGAAATCTGGGATATCTGTTCTTTAATGCTGTTGACAAGCTCTGACACTGGTCTAGTCCCCCCACCATTAGCTGTCAGTCACTAGAGTTTCAGTTAGGAAACTAGCATGTCAGTTAGGAAAGAATTATAGTATCACTCAACCAGTTAAAAGAACTCGGGATTGGACCTTTGAAAACACCCATGGCTAGGGAGTAGGAGACAAATGAAGAATTCAGCAAAGAAAACCAAAAAAGAACAGTCAGGCAGGTTGGAGAAGACCCATAAGATAACAGTGTCACAAAATCTAAAAGAGATAAAAGTGGCCAGGACAAAAGTAGTCAAAAGAGTCAATGTTAGAGAGGCTGAAACAATATATTTAACAGTGATGACTTGTGTTTAGAAAATTGTATGAGACAGGATTTAGAGCTGAAGGGGGTCATAGAAAACAATTGCCTTATTTTACAAATGAGCAAACTGTAACTAACAGAGATTTATCAGATTTTAAATGGGAGAACTAGGGTATGAGGGTGTGAGCCCCACTGCTCTGGTATTTTCAAAGACACACATGCTGGGAAAGGGATAGAGCAGTCAAGTCTCCAGTGTGAGGGGTAACAGATGGATAGCTGAAGTGCTGCACTGGAAATTAATGATAGAATAAAAGAATCAGAGGAATGCCTCTACCATTATGATGCATTTATGAAGTCAGGGACAAAATCCATGTGAGATGAGAAGGTATAGACAGATTATAATTTGCAATGATGGAGAAATTACTTCACAGATGAAATGTTTTAAAGTGTCAAAGGTTCTAAAATTTTATCAAGAAATGATGTCAGATTTATCATCCTAAAGTTTATAGTATTTACCCTCTTCCTCTTTTTCAAAAACTAGGAAAATGTTTGCTTATCTACAGTTCTGCAATATATCTTCTGTTCTCAGCAATCTCTCAACAGTTGCCAACAATGATCCAACAATCACAATTAGTTATCTCATATATTACACACACACACACACACACATAATCTTAACAGAGATAAAGCATGCATTCCCTCTTTAACAAGATGACATTTTAAAATTCAAACACTGCTGTGCACCAGAAGTGACTTGTTATCTCCCAAGATATCATTTAATAGAAAGAATGACCTTGTTGCATAATTTTTTAAGAAGGAAGAAGGGGGACAGTTTGTTTGCTCAGACATATTCCTTTGCCTTTTTAGTTTTCACCACTAACTAAATGTGTGATATAATGAATAAAATGTGAGAAAGACTTATGCTACAGTCAATGTAATAAAGCCAAAGTGAAAAATTCAACTTTCAGGAAAATATACATGCTAATTAAAGTAACACACATAAAAAAGACTTCTAATACAATATTCCTAATAAAATCAACCAGAATTTTCTCAGGCCACAGTAGCTCCCTGAAACTCAAAACTTGCTGGTTAATTGTCTTCTAGGATTAGCAACAGAAATTGAACAAAATACCAACGTGTAAAAAGACCTATGTTGACATTGAAAGCAGAAACAAAACCCATCACAACACAGCTGATTTCTTTCCATTAAATAATGCAGTTCAAGACTTTCTCTTTTAAATACATCTTTCAACTCTAAGGAAGATAGAATCATAGATTTAGAGCAATACAAAAATTTGAAGATGATCTAAACCAACTCTTATTTTATAGACAAAAAAAACCCCAACAAAACAGAGCCCCACCAAGATTAAGTAACTTAACCAACATCACATGAGTTATGAGCAACAGAAACAGAATTTGAACTCAGGTCCTTTGAATCCAATCAGACTACAATAAAAATTATCTTCAGTTCAATTTAACTGAAATTGATTGAGGATTTTATGAGTGCAAGGCATTGTTCTGTACTCAAAAGATAATACAGAGATGAGCAGGACTGTAACTTCTGTCCAGAAGGAGTTGGCAGTCATGACATATGCTCAAAGACATAGAATAGGAAATCTAAGTGCCTAAGAGAATGGAAAACTAAGAGAATTCAGAGGAAAGAGAGATCACTTCTACTGTGGGGAACATTAAGAAGGAGGGAACTGAGGAGGAAGGGTGTCAGCGAAGGCTTCCTGGAGGAGAAAGCATTCCAGCCAACTCTTGACAGGTGGTAAGATCACACATGGACATGAGGGAGTGAGGGAACAAGGAAAGTGTTTCAAGTATCACAACAAAAATCCACTATACACTTCCCCCTACCTGTTGGGACCCAAAGAGGCTTGATCCAGGACTCAGATAATTACCTTGATATGAGTGGACCCAAACATCAAAGATCTCTTTGAGACCAACTTTTCATCAAGTTAGTCGCTGAGTTCTTTTGATTTGGGTTATTACACTTATAAGGATGTTGTTTGAGTTCGGAGACCAACAGGCTCTGCCCCAAGACTTTAGTTGTTCAAAACCAAAATATTTGAATTCTTAGGTGGTCAGTTCCTATGCAGATAGATGTACATCAGCTCTCAAGAATATCCTTAGTAATGGGACTGCATATGAAAGGAGTTAACTGGCTTTTCCTAAGGCTTTCTGGAACCTAGAGAACAAAAGGCCTTACTGCCATGCTTCTTCCAGGATATGACAGACTAAGATAATGATATGAAAACTTGAGTCCCCTTCCTTTGTCTCATTGCTTTGTAAAAACCTTGTCCTGAGAATCAATAAATGGAGTTCATCGTTCTTCCTTGAACTACCCACATGGCCTGGTCATTTCTTATTCATGTCTCCAAATCATGCTAAGTTCTGGACACTGAGCAGCCCATGGCACCTACCAACTGGTGCCTCTATTTTTATAAGGAGTGCTTTAGGTTTTCAACTCACTACTGGCCTTTTTTCTACTGGGCTTTGTTACATACCACTGAATGACCAGTTTTGAAGAGAAGCTATTAGAGGGGGTATCTAAAACTGATCACCCAAATGTAGGCAATTGAGACTTTTCATTGGTCTCTTGTAATGAGTGGGGAAAAACCGCAGGTGAGAACATTTTCTGTCATTCTTCCTTGGCCTTCCCCTCCTCGTTACTTTATAATTTGATTTTCTAGGACTGTATTTCATTCCTTTCCTGCTTGTTCTCACCCTACGTTCTGCCATGGTACTCTCTCCCATGATGACTATGCAGACAACTGCCTTCACTGCCTGAATCTGCGATATTTTCAAGGGTCTCTCCTCAGTTTGGTAGAAAGACTATTTGCCACTCTTCTTATTTCTTTAAATTTCATTTTAGAATTCACACTTGACATTCACATTTTATTGTCAGTAATAAATGCAGATAGAGTTCATATTTAGATTCATCTACAGTTCTCTGGCTATGTGAGAGATTTTCATTTAAAAAGAAATTAAAACCTGGGCTTTTGAATCTAAGCTTGGTTTAATGTACTCAACCCTCTCTACTCCCTTTCTAATGTTCTTGAATAGAACAACTCGAATGTATTAAATACTCCTTACAGAACTAAGGTTAAATTTCTCAGTTTCATTCTTGATCTCTGCTAGATTATAAAACATCTTAAATGTATTAAAGCTGATGAATGGGAGATAGTGAATTTGTGGGCTTTCTTAATAAAAAAAAAGATTACGAGAAAGCCTTGTGTGCTAACAATTCTTTATATTATGGGTCCATAAGAGAGTGGTATGTCATATCTAGGATGCTAGAAGACAATAAATCAACATTTTCTTTGTACTGAGGAATTGATTCAGTACTTGGCATTTTTTCTGACTTATCAAAGACATTTTAATTTTGTGCAAGTAAAGAATGTAACCATAACACATAAGCAATCATGCTATAGCTATATTCTTTGACCAACCAGAGAATGGCTTATTGTTTTGAAGACTCACAATTGGATTGGATGCATGTATGCATTCATGTGTATACATACACATATACACATACATACACACATGTACAAACACAAACATGAATGCATGTGTGTGCATGTTTGTATGTAAATTCAATATATATATATATATAATATGAGATAATTTTGTGGGCAGGCACTAGTGGCTGAGAAGAGGGGTCTATAAATGACTTCATGCATGAGGACAGACTTGTGCTTTGAAGGAAACTAGGGAAACCAAGAGGTAAAGCTGCACACAATACTTAATATTTGAAATCTATTTAGTTAAGGGATATTTATACAGAATTTATTAAATAATTTAAAATATGTCTTCGGTCATCATCATCACTATAATTAGCAGAAACACCAACAATTCACTGACTGCCCAGCACTACATTAAGTGCCCTTATCTTCCTTCAATCACATCTGAGTCAATGGGCCTACTAACTACTATACTTTCATCAACACATTTAGGGGACATAGAACGATGCTAAGATATGGAGGTGCTGGGGTGGCTAGGTGGCACAGTGAATAGAGCACCGGCCCTGGAGTCAGGAGGACCAGAGTTTAAATCCTTCCTCAGACACTTAACACTTAACTAGCCGTTTGACCTCAGGCAAGTCACTTAACCACAATTGCCCTGCCTTCCCCCCTCCAAAAAAGTAAAAAAAAAAAAAAAAGGAGACAGAGAGAGAGAGAGGGAGGCAGGGAGGGAGAGGGAGGGAGAGAGAGAGAGAGAGAGAGAGAGAGAGAGAGAGAGAGAGAGAGAGAGAGAAATATGGAGGTGCCAAGGAGAATGATGAAGATATAGTTAGCAGGGCCCAGTGACTCAGATGTGATTGAAACCACTTACATACAAGCACACGCCTACACACACATACAGACAGACAGACAGACACACTAGATGTGTGTGTTATTTGCCTTGATAGAATATCAGCTCCTTGACATAAGGGATGATATCACGGCTGTCCTTGGAGCCTCACTGCCTAGCACGTTGCTTGCACAGAAGAGATACTTAAGTGCTAGGTGATTGAGCTGTTCAGAGGTGAAGTCATCACATTGTACAAACAAGTTCATAGAGACGCCAGGTTCTTGGCGTGCTGGAGTACTTATGGAATTCAAATTCAGTAACCTCTCATTAGAATTAGAGCACTGTGCAAGGTTATTTGAGGAGGTTAGAAGGTTAATGAAGACATCGCTCCTACCTTCTAGAGGAAGGCCTAGACATAAGGGAACCACAATAAAGGCCCCAAAAGGCTCATCTGCAGATGGATAGATCTCTAGAAACAGTGAGAAGGACTAGAAAAGTGGCCACATGAAACAACATGAAACTAACAGAGAATCCTATTCTTTCCCTTCCTTAGGAAGAATAGTACAAGGAATGAAACGACATAAATTGATAATGGTGGCTCGTAGTGACAGGTTAGCTTGACCCAGGGTAAAGCAAAACATGTAATGTCACAGATCAACAGGGTTCAAAACACAGTCAACCAATTTTCTCTCAAGGTAATCTATCTAAATTTCATGGTGAATCCTTGGTGTCCCTAAAGACAATAGATAATTCCTCTATGATGATCCTTTATCCAGCTAACTCAGCTGTATACAGAGAAAAGAAACAATTGCTTGCAAGGTTAAGATGGAGCAAAAAGAAATGTTAAGACAAATAACAATAAATGATATTTAAAGAGGGTTTTCATGTTTGGGAAGTACTTACTGCACACATTATCTCAGGCGATGCTATCAGTCTCATAACAATCTCGTAAGGCAGGTATTAAAGAGTATTTTTTCCCCAGTTTTTCAGATGTAGAAACTGAGGCTCAGGGTAGTTGTGACTTGCTCATGGTTAACAGTTAGTAAGTGGCAAAGACAAAGTTAAAGCCCTGATCTTTTATGATTCCAGGTCCAGCACTCTTTCCATTATACCACAAGCTAACGTTTGGAAGCCAAGAATGCTAATGATATCTATAACTACATCATGTATCTATAACTTTGTATCTATGTCTGCTTCTACATGATCTTGATCTATATCTGTGTATGTATATTAATATTTGTGACTTGTTTTTTAAATATATTAAGCTAAAAAGTAGGGAGAAGGCTGGTTGATTTGGAAGTGCAGGATGGTTACTTTGGAGAGAGAGAGAGCTTCTGAGTTTGCTTGGCTTATATATCTGAAGGGGGTTTTGAAGATGACTTGTTTTTTTTGTTGTCGTTTGTTTTTGCTTTTTGGAGGGGAGAGGGCAGGACAATTGTGGTTAAGTGACTTGCCCAAGGTCACACAGCTAGTAAGTGTTAAGTGTCTGAGGCTGGATTTGAACTCAGGTCCTCCTGACTCCAGGGACAGTGCTCTATTCACTGTGCCACCTAGCCACCCCAATGACTTGTTTTTAATCTTTAAAAAAAATTATCTTAAAGAATTTATCCTCTGCTTGATTCTCTCTGTCTTTGTCTCTGTCTCTCTCTCTGTCTCTCTGTCTCTGTCTCTCTCTCTGTCTCTGTCTCTCTCTGTCTCTCTCTCTCTCTCTCTCTCTCTCTCTCTCTCTCTCTCTCTCTCTCTCTCTCTCTCTCTCGCTCTCTCTGTTTCTCTCTCTCTCGTTCTTTCTCTCGGGCTGTGTTTTCGCTTACCCACTTCTCTATTCCTCTCTCGCTCTTCCACTCTTTCTCT
>NW_027186304.1:17434336-17441665 GCF_028583685.1 Petaurus breviceps papuanus
TCTCTCTCTCTCTCTCTCTCTCTCTTTCTCTCCCTCTCTCTCCTCCTTTCTATCTTTCTCAACTCCTTTTTTTCTCTTTTTCTTGAACCTTCCTACATGACAACTTATATTTTATAAGGACTGAAGTGCTAGAACCTAGAAGACATTAGTTCTTTTTGTATAACCGAAGTTTCAAAGCATCCCCTACTCAATAAATCCTTAAGAAAGGGTGTTTACTACAGTCTATCCACTCTTTCTGGGGACACTTTCCTAGCAAGCTGGCAACTCCACAACCATTGCCCTTTTTCACTCCGTGCATATGTGTACACATGATTCCTCATCACAGAACAACGCTCCATCCGTTTCACTTCATTAGATGTCTCTTTGCTTATAATTCATGTACCTATCAGAAATTATTAATGGTAAGTACCTTATGCAAAGTAGGTATCTGATTGAATTAATTCTTACTTTGCTGACAGCAACTTAAGTTTTAAGCATTTGTCTTTAGGCATGTTTCCATTAACAAATATAAAATACAATTCAATTAAGCAAGCATTTATGTAGTTTCTACTGTACTCCAGGCCCTGGGGTAGGTAATGCAGAAGGAAAGACAACAGAACACTCCCTTCACTCAAGGATTTTACTTTCTAATGGGGGGAAATAATATGTACACGAATAAGCAAATATATAAAAAATAAAAAATATAGTTTAATTCATTGTTTTATTTTATCAAATTGCTGATTTGATCGATAGAAGGAGCTCCAAGTAAAGAAATTCCTCTTTAAGGTAGACCAGCACCTTTGCCACAAAATGAAGTCTTAGAGAGTTGCCTGGGGACACTCAGAAGATAAGAGACTTATCCAGGATCACTCAGTCAAATAAGTAGCTGAGGAAGAGCTAGAACCCAAGTTTTCCTGAGTCCAGGCCATCTGTCTCTCTGCTACTCCACACCATCTCTTGCAGTGTAATTCTGTAGGTTTAAGTCATTTTTAGTCTTGTTTTCAAAAAAGGAACAGTGTGAATGTGAGTTTTCAAAAACATTCACTAAAAAATACTACTGCCAAAGTTAAATGAGACTCTTGTCTCATGTGTAGGAGAAAAACATGTGTGGGGAGCAATGCTTGCTAATAAAGCAGAGCCCTCAGAGGTGCCCAGCAGAAGGATTCTCTATCATGGGAGAGGAGATATGGCTCATTCAAAACATGAAAAAAATTGAGATTGATGTTCCTTGAAATAGGAGAATGTTAGAAATTAGAAAATGGGGGCAGCCAGGTAGCACAGAGAGTAAGAGCACCAGCCCCAGTGTCAGGGAGACCTGGGGATCAAATCTGGGCTCAGACACTTAGCACCCACCCAGAAACACCTGGCCATGTAACCTTGAGCAAGTTACTTAACCCCAATTGCTTTAAAAAAAAAGAAATTAGGAAATGAAGATGAAAAAAACTATCAAATGTCTTTAGAGAAGGAAAAAAGAAAAACCTAGCTTCCTACAGATGCCACACTGCCTCAAGTTAGTTCCCTTGTTTATCATTAAGGTTACAGGCAATAGTATCAAGGATCAATTCTGGTTTCTCTGTTCAAAATAATGCAAATAAATGCTGAACAAATAAGGTTTTATTTGAACAACTAGCAACATGCCAACAAGTCAGGCTGAAGTAGTTTTGTAATCACCCAGCAGTTAATCTGAGTATAGAGGATATTTTCTTTTTGTTCCTAAAATAAATAAATACATCTTTTTCTGTTATTATTTTGCTGATAATAAAAATAATAATACCACACATTTATAAAGAAAGTTCTTTAGTGATGAAATCTTAGTAGCTATTGTTCAATAAATTTGCATCCCTTTACAAAAAAAAAATAATTGACAGAACTCTTGAAAAGACCACTATTGTGACAGAAACAAAGGGAAGTAAAACATTCAAAACTCAAACCAAGGCATTATCTTCACCTCCTACTCACTCCAAGAAGCTATTAGGCAAATCCTATCCTGTGCAAATCCTATCCAGAAGCTGTCATGTTGTGGTTTAAGGGCTAATTTGGAGTCATAAGTGAAGGGTCTGAATCTTGTTTGAATCTTGCATGTATAGTTTTTTAAAGATAATTTGGATCATTTATTTAAGCTCTCAAACCTCAGTTTCCTAAATTGGGATACAAATATTTGCCCTACCAATCTTATAGGACTATCGTGAGGAATGTAATTTGCTGGCCTTAAAATATTGTGCTGTATACATGAATTAATGTCAATTATACATCTAAAAGAGAAAACAAAACACATAACCTTCTGATTTTAGAGAGATACTAGAAAGAACCAGAAACTTCATGAGAACATCATAAGGGACGCAGAGTCATTATTATAAGGGGGTTTCTCTTCACTTTAACTCGAGGTTTTCCTTAAAAAAAAGTTGAAAGTTCTATTCCAATTGCTCAAAAGTCCAGGGAGTCCTTGGAGGTTATTGAGCAGAGATTAAACATAGTCTATGCAAACACAAGCCTTTTATTTCTATAATGTTCAGATGCAGTGGGGCCTGTTAACTCTCTTAAATATTACTATCAATATCTAGATGTATATAAATGCATTAAAATGACTAGAGGTCACTAGAGTTCTATTTACCCCTGGAGTTGTAAGCAAAGTTAGAAGTCCTTTGGCGTATTTTAATCACAACTTTTTTTTTTTTTAACAAAATAATGAAAGACGGATTCATACACAGTGCAGTCCATTTTAAATTCAGATCAACTCACCATTTATTAAATACCTATATGCTGAACAATATCCTAGGCATGACCTTCATGGGGTTTATACTCTGTGAATAAAAAGAACATAAACTGAAGTAGAACAATGATAAGGGTATTAAAGAGATAAAATGTATTATGTCAGGAAATTTTTGATGCTGGAGATCAGAGATTCACGGAAAAGGTAGCTTTTCAATTGTGCCTTGGATAGGAGAAAATATGTGTATCAACTTGCATATGTTGTGTTAATTTCATATATATGTATACATAATATGTATTGAATATCTATATGCAAATTTCTAAAACCATAGGTTGTACAACAAAAGTCAATCTCAATTGGTAGGATTTTCCTTAAGGGGGGAGTTTCCAGTCTGATTATTAAAATCAGGGTCCATTCAAATACATACATAAATATCCTTACATAATGCAGACATAGACATGCATATATATATATATATACATATACATATATATATATATTCCTTTGGGACTCAGTTCAAAGTGCCCACTTCTATATGAGGGTTTTCCTGAGATCCCTTTTCCCACTCCCCAATCTACTTTTGCCTTTTCCCAAAAATTGCTTTTCATTTACTTTGTAGCTAAAAAGTCCTTTTGGAGGACATGTGGAGTGTGGTTGAGTCAGGTCTAATTGAGTCAATTGTTACACTCTCAGTGTGAGGATTTATGGCTTTGAAATTGGCAAACACTACAAATCAATTCTTGATTTATGATTTTGTTGATTTTCTAGATTTAAGAAAGTGTTGGAGATAATGTTTAAAATGCAGATTAAACTAAAAAGTATGTGTGCATTCTTTTTTTTTTTGGCAGGAAAGTGGGTTGTTAAGCATTTACTCTCACATCTCCACATATTGTCACCCTCCTCCAGTTTTACTGCTACAGCCCTCTATACTCTAAGTTCCTTAAGACCAGGGACTGTTTTTACCTTTGTTTTTGTATCCCCACATCTAGCAGATGCTTGGAACATAGAAGATGCTTTTTCATACAATGTGCCAGGCACTGTTAGGCCCTGAGGTCACAAAAGCAAAATAAAACAATCCCTACTGTTGCACATGAGACTTAACAAAAAGGTAAACTAAGGTGCATTTCCCTGAGCAAGATAATATTTATTAACAGGTGCATGCTGCCTATCAATAAATGGGTCATTTACTTGCTTCCATTTATACCAAAGACCCCATGCAAAAGGGCAGTTCCTCTTTTAAAGGTTTTGGGGAGTACAGAACAAAGAATAGAAGGCATCATGGGATTGAGAACAACATAATTGGTTACAGAGCTAAGGCACAGAAAATAATATGATTGGTTGGAAGACTGGTAATGGAGGCTCGCAATAACCCCCTCTTTCTCTCCCGAGACTGAGAAGAGCTCATTATTTGAGGGAAGCTGCAAGTTTTAGAGATAATGGACCTGACCTTTTGGACAGTAAACCAGACATCCTTGATGGTGTAAAGATACTAGACCTGACTCTCTTGTGTTCACATGCACCCCCAAGGTCAGCTAAATTCTTTGAGGCAAAAATAGATCAGTGATTAGCAGGAAAGCTGGATTTTTAAACTTAACCCTTTACAGGCCAACTTAATTCTGAACCAAGTTCAGAGACAGAGGACCATAACTTAAGCAGTTACTGTACAAAATCAGTTAATTGTAAATAGAATCATTAAATAAATGATACAGGATTAATATTGATCATTTCTCTGCTCTTGAGGAATTTACAATCTAACTGTCAAGACAGCATGCCCATCTAGAGGTCTTTATGAGGAATGCACCCATGTAAGATCATTTTGGAGGAAAGTCAATGATAGTTGAGAGAGGGGCCAGGCATAGTCTGCAGTAGCTGCATCCTATTTGGGATCCTGATAATTCCATTGACTCCAGAACCCAGATTCTCCCTTAGTCTTCTTCTGTTACCAACAATCACCTTCTGTAGGAACAGTCCTCATAGCTCCAAAGCACTGCAAAGCTTTCATCTCTTGCTGTTTCATTCCAGGTAAAGGGAGTTCTCTTGTCCACATGGTCCTAACTTCTGCCTCCCTATCTGCCTGTGACTCCAATCTGGAAGGTTATGTTTCTCTTGCACATGAACCCTCAAATATCTTCCCTTTGTTTAAGAGGTTTAATCAACTTCTCATAGTGGATGCGTACCACATACGTATATAGCAATCAATTAATCATAAACAAACATTTAAGCACCTCCTTTGTACCATGCAATTTGTATGGCATAAAGGATACAAAGAAAAATGAGACTGTCTCTGTTTGCAAGGAGACTACATTCAATTGAGGAAATGTGGCATTTTCACAGAGAAGTAAACACAGGGAATTTTTAAAAAATGAATATACATCTCTGCATCCAGAGAAATAATTGATAAATAGAAGTATGCATAGAATGATTTTAGGTGTGTGTATGTGTGTGTGTGTGTGTGTGAGTGTACACACCTCTAGGGTGGGGGAGGGAGAAAATAGGGGAAAAAGAAGTTCACATGATTATTATATATTTGAAAGGAGCAGCAAGTTGTACATAATGCATTGGCAGTTTTGTGTGTTCAAAAAAAAGAAAAGAAAAAAAAAAGAAGGCACAGTGATTTGGGTAACAAAGCACCAAGAACTGGGGGAATTGGGAAAGTCCTCTTTAAGGAGCTGGTACTTGAGGTTGATCCTTATAGGGAGTTAGGGGTTCCAACGGTGACAGAAAGCACTTCTGATATTGGGAGAACTTCCACAAAGGTAGAGAGGCTGAAGATAGAATGCCATGTACAGGTAGAAAGAAGCAGGCCAGTTTGTTTGGAGCTTAGAACATAAGAATATGGAGCTTAGAGCATATGTGTAATACATATATATATATATATGTTGTTGGTGCTCTTTTCAAATTAATTTGTATTCACTTATTTCTATATATGCTATGTCTCTCAGTCTCCTTGAGGCTTCTACAAGGGCTATTTTTTTATTTTATTTTCAGGAACCTAACATAATGACTTGCACATGGTAAACACATAAGTTTCTTGCAATGGGGTGAATGTATGCATATACTTATATACAAATGCATATCAATTTTGACTATACATATATATATATATATATATATGTGTGTACTATAGACATTCACACACTTAAATCCTCTATTCCTAACTCTATAAATCCACTTTAAAATCCCTGCCTCTATAATAATATCAGTAGTGAAAGAATTTCTCTATATTGTACATGAGTTGTTAAAAATTGCCTTCTCACTAATCATTCTTGATTATATAATCTATCTGAGCAATAGTTTCTTTTGCTCAAAGTAATAACTATAAATATATATATATACACACACATATATATATCACTATAAATAACTTTGCTTTCTTCTGTAAAATAAAAGTTTATTTGACAAAACCCTTGGACTCAACTCACTTTTAAAGCCTTTTAATAGATCTCTAAGTTCTCCCCAAAGATATGGACAACAAAAAAGTAGAGGAAGATAACTCAATTCATTTCAGTAAACATGGATTAATTTCACACTTTTTTACCCCAAATTATGTTAGAACCTGGTGATATAAAAACAAAAATGAAACACTTCTTGCCAGTGCCACCCCAGGAACTTCACATCTATTGGTTGGTGTTAGGGTCTATAATTAACAATAATTTCATTTGAAATCTGCTGTTTGAGTCAGAAGCCTTAAGTTTCTACATTTGTACGATCAAGGTGACAGATGGCAGGCCCATATTTTAATATTAAAGAAACTCAATTTGTTCTGTTTTATAAAAAGCATTGCTTAAACATCCTGCTATATGTCAATGGAAACATTTGCGATATTAAATATTCTGCAGCTTCTGATCTATCTGTTTCAGGACTTGCCCATGTTCTCTATAAACAAAAATCCCCCACATGAAATGGACTTGTCAGCTTACTTGGTTTTCCATTATGTCATCTATGAAAATGTCCGGCTCAGAAGAATTTTGCTTGCTGGCTAAGTCTGGTGACAACCAAATCAATGGCTTCATTTTCTTCTTGGCATTTCTGTTGGAAAATGCAAGCTTTGCATGTCCCATTCTTATTATGCTATGTTTATTGATCTAATCTATCTGAGGTTACTTAAAGTCATCCCTCATGTTTTGAAGAATATCAGCAATGGCTTGCAGCCCAAGTTGAAAGTGCTACTTGTTCCTGATTGCCTTTAGTAACTCAGGGGCAGCTCCACCGTCATCAGAACATTCTGCTTCAGCACACTCCAGACAAGGACGTTCTTCTAGCGACCATTCATAGCAGTAAGATAGCAAGAGGTCAGTCTGTCTGAATTCAGCATCATACCAAAGAACCCTAGGTTTAGAACTGGAAGGGACCTCAGAGATCATCTTCTCCAAACCCTTCATGGGCTCCCTTTGCAGGACCACCATTTTATGAGACATTCCGGTCATTCTTCGTTCATTCCTGGACTGTTTTTGGCGTCTTTTCCATCTTATCCACTTGTAAGACCCTTGAGGGTAAAGACTGCCTAATCTGGTTGTATTTGTGTCTCTAATGCTTAGTGGCTGGCACATAGTAAGTGTATAATAAGTCTGTCTGTCTATCTATCTATCTATCATCTATCTATCTATCTATCTATCTATCTATCTATCTATCTATCTATC
>NW_027186304.1:17441675-17569029 GCF_028583685.1 Petaurus breviceps papuanus
ATCTATCTATCTATCTATCTATCTATCTATCTATCTATCTATCTATCTATCATCTATCTATCTATCTATCTATTTCTTTGATAATATATTTATTCATATATCTTTATCTAGCATATTTATCTGTTTTCTATCATCTACCTATGCCTATGTCTTTATTGTGTAGAATTTATATAATTGTAGACTCTTAGAATTTGAAGGTACTTCACTGGTCATCTCCTCCAATCCTCACCTGAAGCAAGAATCCAAACAACAACATATTCTAGAAATGATCAACAGTGTCATAATGAAGACCTTCATTAAAGAGAAATTCAGTATCCATTGGCATAGCCCATGCCAGTTTTGGATATCTTGTCAAAAAGGTTTACCTGAAATTGATTTCACATTAGGTTTCAAGGGAGAAAGTCTCTGCTACAATCTCCAGCTCCATTTTTTTTAATGTTATGCTATTCTACAAGTTGTAAATTTTATGACACATCTCTGCCATGATTCATTTTGACAAATGAGTGGTCCAAGGTCCTAGAGAAGGCAAACATTGACAAGTCCTAAGAAGGTGGAGAGGCTTTTAAGCACAGAGCCAATGATGGGCAATATGCCTAGTACCTAAAGTTCATCTTCAATAAATACGGAAAAGTTTATCACCAGAGAACTGGCTACCAAGTAGTTGATTTGACCTCCCAGCCTGAATCTAGGAATCCATTCACTAAAACATGAGAGGTGTGTTTTCTCCATCTTGTCAGTGAACAAAACCATGGCATTTTAAATCATTTATGTACTGAAATAAAAACAAAAGGGATAATTGGGTTTACTTTACTTACCTATTTGGTAGGGAGTGTATATACTTATGATTTCAGTATCTTATGGAATTGCCAAAGAGGAAACTCCCTCTATTTTATATTTAATTCTTATTATTAATTTAATAATAATTAACAAATACAAAAATATCAATATGCACAGAATTTTTAAAAGGATTATAAATAAAATGGTGAACTTTTCTAATGTATATACTGTACTGGGTTGGGGTTTTTTTTAAGTGTTTATTAAATTTAACATCATACTAACAAAATGTTTTCATTTGTTTTCCTTTCTGATACATTTTGTATTTTCTTCTATGTATTGTTTTATATTTACTGATGCTTTTTCTTTTGTTTAACATCTTTATCATTTTCCACTAATTTCTCTTCCCCACATAGAAACCCTACCTCTTAACACATAAATTTTTGTTGTTGTTCAATTGTTTTTACTCTTGTCCAACTCTTCATGAGCCCATTTGGGATTTTCTTGGCAAATATACTGAAGTGATTTGCCATTACCTTCCCCTGCTCATTTTACAGGTAAGGAAACTGAACAAATAAGATTTAGTGATTTTCTTAGGGTCACACAACTAGTAAGTATGTGAGACCAGATTTGAACTCATGAAGATGAGTCTTCCCAGTTCTGAACTTGGTGCTCTATCCGCTGGGTCACCTAGCTGCTCCCTTAACATAAATATAGTTAAGCAAATCAAATGAACCAATGGTCATGTCTGTACCTCTACTCTATTACCTCTTTTCCAAGAGACAAAAAGTAAATTTCATCATTTGTCTTCTGAAGTTATGATTGGTCACTACATTAATCAGAATGCTAAAGTTTTCCAAAGTTGTTTTCCTTTAAACAATTGGGGTTGTCATGTAAATGTTTTTCCTGGTCCTAATCATTTCCCTCTGCACAAATTCATTTAAGTCTTCCTAATTCTTTCTGAATTTTTCATGTTCATAATTTTTAATGGAAAAATAGTATTTCATTATTTTATGTAATTCATTTTTTTAATCAACACATATTGTTGGGAAACTTATATATATTATATTTATAATACATATTGCATAGTAGGAAGTAGGAGGAAGGCCTTAAACCAGCTCTCATAACTCTTAGCAGAGTGAATTCTGATTTGCTTTATTTGACCTAATTCACCATGATATACTTCCTATAAATCTTAAATTTCTTAGTCTTTGGTAGGGACTTCTATGAACTTCTATCAGGAAGCAGGAGCTGTTTGCTTATCCTTGAATGTCCTTGCTCTACTCCTGTATATATGTACCCTGCTTTCCCTGTGAAAGAGGAGAGATAAATAGGCTCACTATTAATTAAAGCAACAGACTTCACATAGGAAATACTATGCATCAACATAAACCCCCTCCTTTCTTTCTGAAGATGTCTCAATTCAACATGCATTAATTAAGTATAAACATTGTGCATAACACAAAGCTCAGTAGAAAAGTCATAGTTTAAGTGGAAAGTTGTGTCATCCCTTATGTGGCATTTGAATTAGATTTAAAAATCCCAGCAGGATTTCAATGGAGGAAGGGGAAGGTCATTCCCAGCATAGGAAACCGTGTAGGAAAAGCTCAGAAGTAAAAGAGTCCAGAGTGTTTTTGTTGATCAGAGAATAGCCAGTCTGGCTGGAATATAATTACACTCATGGAAAGAAGTAATATCAGTTGAATCTAAAAAAAGGTAGAATGGTGTCAAACTGTGAGAATCTTAAAAATACAACAAAGGAGATTGAATTAGTCTCAAATGGCAATAATATGATAATGATTTTTGAGCAGAAGTTAGTCAAGATGCAATTTTTACATGGGGAAGATCAGTCTGGCAAAAGCCTGGAGGAAAGACTACAGAAATAGAGGATGGAGTTAGGTGGCCTTTCACGAAGCTATTTCCAGACAGGTGCTAACCCAAACTCTGCTAAAATCATTGATTCTATAAGTCAGGCTGCCATGACCAGGGGAGGGGTGAGGTGGTTGGAGCAGAGAGGAGTGAGTTGTCCTCTGTAAACTTCCCTTCAAACTTCAAATAATCTTCTTCAAGTTATGAATGATCATATGTACTGAGCAAGGAGTCTTAGCATCTCATGCTACACATTCATCACTTTCCCAACTTAATTGCAAATCTCCCCTTTCCACGGTAAGAAAAAGAGACAGATGGCTATCCCAACCCTCTGCCATTAAGATCATACAATTTAAAGAATGATGTAATTAAAAGTAATGACTCATGGGTAACTGGAAAATGAGTTTCCATCTTATGTTTTTCTTCCTAGATCACATGAATTGATCCTTCAATCACTGAGATGAGGTCAGAGTTTATTTCCTTATTCTTTCTCCCTAAAACATATTTGAGGCAGGTCCAAGGAAAATAAAAATATAAAATTTAAGGGAAACATAGATGGACAAGGAAGCAGCCAAATTGGAGGGAAAACCAATAAGAACCTCAGGCAGTGACCCTACAGGCCACAGCAGGCAAAACTAGCAGTTTTGAGGTGACTGCCCAGAAGCTCTCTGGGAGGAGGTTCTTTGGAAATCTCTTCCAACTTTTGCCATCTGTCTCTCAGTTGCTCAGGGACATTATGGACCAGGGACCACGGTGCTGGTTGTATAATGTTCTTGTCTTGCCAATGGAATGTTGCTGAAGCACTAGGTTATGTGTATATGTGTTGGGGGGGGGTTGGAATTCTGTTTGTGATGTCATGGTTCCCTGATGATGGCATTGCACATGACTTCTCATTTGAAACTGAGATATAATCATGAGCAGGCATCTTTTAGGTAGAGCATGATCAACAGGACCAGATGGAAGCTGCTGAAAGCAGGATTTATTTTTCATGTGAATGTCTTTACCAATGAAGAAAGGAATAACATATAGAAAGCATATAGAATAAATATAGAATATATTTATATAATATATAAATATATATATAATATATTATATATAAATATATAATATAATAATTATAATATATAATATAATAAAAATATTAATGTATATAATATATAAATATAGAAAACATATAGAATAACATATAGAAAGTGTATATGTTCTCCTTCTCTCCTGTCAAGCATACTAGAGGATAAGAAACGGAGGGTGATATTTTCTGATGAATTTGTTTCAGGCTAATGAATAAAAGAAAAAGTTGAGAAACAGAGTCATGACTAACAACTCATGGTACTTCAGGTACCATGGCACTCCAGGAAAGGCCAAGAAACTGTACATTTATCTTTTGACTTGGCCAGTAAGGGGATTTGTTTTGCTTAATTATGGATATCTGTTAGAAGGGCTTTGCTTTTGTTTTCTTTTCCATTTGGTGGTGGGTGGGTGGGAGGCATACAAAAATTCCTATTAATTGAAAAAAATTAAATTATAAAAGTAAAGGTAATAAGCATTTATATAGCACTAACTGTATGTCAGGCACTATGCTAAGTGTTACAAATGTTACCAATATTATTTCATTTGACCCTCATACCAACCTTTGGATGTAGATCATATTATTATCACCATTGTAAAGTGGAAGAAACTGAGGCAAATAGAAGTTGTGACTTGCCCAGGGTCACAAACCTGGGATCCCTTAAGCTAAACTTTATATGTCCTTCAGCAATTAAGGCAGCTATCAATTCACAATGTTTTTTGGGAATATAATACAATATATGGAAATAGGTTTCTGTGTACCTGTTGATATGTAGCATTTTAAGTGCTGATTTAAAGAATTGGAAACCTCTCTTCTTTTGATAGAGAAGAGGTTCTTCTACAAAAGTGAAAGTATAGCTAAGACACATGAAGGAGATGGAGAAATAGTACCCAATTCTAATCATAAAACTTAAGAATTGGACTTAGGTTTAGTCATTTTTCTCTGGAGTTTCTCCTTGTAGTGGGGGCTTAACCGATGTCAGAGAAGGTTCAGAGAATGTCCTGGTTCATAATTTCCTGACATAATAAATCCAGTTTATAATATTCATATGCAAAATTCTTTCCATAAACATAAAATCAGTAAGGAGAGATAGCTATATATTGCTTAAGATTAGAATGGCATGAGCACACATTTGAGTATAAACTAGACATTACCTTCTCCACTCAAGTATAAGTCTATTTCAATCCAGAGATAGAAGTAGAGGATGCCTACCCAGGGTGGATACATTCCTGGGTGCAAAGGAGAAAATTAGATGATTTTGTAACAGAACAAGGCAGGGTAGGAGACCTAGGTTCTAATCCTGGTTTTACTACTAACTAGTTGTATGGACTTGAACAATCCTCTTAACTTTTCACTATTAGTTTCTTCAACCATAAAATTGAAGCAGTGTTGCAAAATGGATAGAATACTGGCCTTAAAGCCAAGAACGTGTGGCTTCACGTTTCACCTCAGACAAATATTGATTGTGTCACCTTGGGCCAATCACTCTTGGTTAAGATCTAGGCGACTCATTAAGACGATATAGGTTACAGAGTGGAGCCACGATAGCAGGGTAAAGGCGAGGACTCCCCTCCGAACAACTTAAAATAACACCTCCAATAAACTCTCACGTGGCAGAGGCAACAAAAGCATAAAGTGAGACACAACTTAGAAGCTTGTTGGGAAAGGTTTGTCACACTGAACAGAGAGTGCAACACAGCCCAGTGGAAGCAATGCCTTGCAAGTTGGCAAGCTAGTGGCAGGTCTTGGGAACAATTGAATGGGCATCCTGGAACTGTCAGATCAAAAGTGGTAAGGTGGTTGGATAACTGATCAAAAAAAGATTACAGGGAACTCTTTGCTGGCACTCAGTTTAGGACCTTGTTGCATTGCCCATGTGCAGTTCTGGGTCTAAGTCCCAGGTCCAGGAGGAGCATTTGCATACTAGAGTGTGCAGATGCAAAGGAGTGGGGCCCCTTTTTACAGTGGAAGAGTGCTTGCGGTCTCTCACAGACCAGAGCACAGGTGAGGAGACCAAACCTTATAGTGTCAACACAATATTCACAGCGCCCCTGGCAACTGTAAATATACCTGCATAGTTCTCAATCACAAAATATAACAGTCTCTCCATATAGAAGACTGAAGCAAAACATTTATTCAGACACCAGAAAACCAAATCTCAACACCAGGAAACCAAATCCTTCGTAGCAACATAGAAGTTAATACACTATAACACAGCAGAGAGCCACACCATCTATCCCATAAACCAATACTCACAAGTCTAGCTGTCTCCCTGGGTGTGTCCTCTCTCTCTCCATCTAGCTGCTATTACTCCTAGCTTCCTATGAGTTTTGCTGCACCCTACCTGCTCTACCCTTCAGCAAACTCCTCCCACTACAAGCTCCATGTCATTATATTCAACCTATAAGGGGGCAGGGAAGATCTTCAAATTCCCTTAGGTCTATTATATTAAGTCTATAATAGGGAAGATCTTAAAATTCCCATTACCATTATACGCCTCTCCTTAGATCATACTGCCTTGGAAGAACTAAAAACTTACAGAACCTCAGAAATAGCTCTGAAAATGGTAGCACAAAAAAACTAATGTTTGGGACAGTGCTCTATTTATCACCAGAGAAGAGCCGAAATGTGACATAAAGAGTAAAGAAATGTGTTAGAAAATTAAGGAAACAATTTTAAAAAGCACTTGACCATACAATGTTGCAATGTTAACAGGAAAGGTCAAAACACAAACTCAGAAGACAACAAAGTTTAAAAAATTATATCCAAAGCCTCAAGGAAAAATGTTAATTGGTCTCAGGCCCAAAAAGAATTCCTGGAAGCACTCAAAAAGGATCAATTGAGAAATACCTGAACAAGTTTTGCTATACAATTGTGATGAAATACTATTTTGCTATAAGAAATGATGAGCATCATGCCTTCAGAAAAACCTGGAAAGACATAAACTGATGCAAAGTGACATGAGCAGAAGCAAGAGAACATTGTACATAGCAACACCAATATTGCATGATAATCAACTGTGAATGACTTAGCTATTCTCTGCAATATAATGATCTAATACTCTTCCAATGGCTTATAATAAAAATGTTATCCACCTCCCGAGAAAGAACTGCTACAGTTTGAATGAAGATTTTAGCATGCTTTTAAAATTTTTATTTTTTGGGGGGTGGAGGGGAGAGAGGAAATCTGTGCTTACTTCCACAACATTACTAATATAAAAATATATTTTGCATGTACACCCTAAATTATCTGCCTTCTCAATAAGGATGAAGGAAGAGAGGGAAGCAAAGAATTTAGAACTAAGCATTTTTTAAAAATAAATGTTAAAATTGTTTTTACATGTAATTGGAAAAAAATAACTTTTTTAACAATTAAAAAAAGGAAAAAAAAAGACTATATAAGTTATAGATAAAGTGACTTCCTTACTTTGAAATTCCCTCTGTCACTGAAATAATAGAGCAAGTCTCTAACTTTGTCCCTATCATATTGAAAGGGTAGACTAGATATTATCTAAGGTTTTTCCAACTGTAAAATTAATAGACAATAATGTTCTCAGATCAGGTAATAATGGTGGGGAGAATATTGGGGAAACTAGAACACAGGAAAAAACATGATAGAAGCCTTGTATGCATCTTGTGGGGTAGGGGAGTTACTTTGTTTAATTTGTTTGTTTTGTTTGTTTTTTCTTTTTGGAGGGCAATTGAGGTTATGTGACTTGCCCAAAGTCACATGGCTAGTAATTGTGTCAAGTGTATGAGGCTAGATTTGAACTCAGGTCCTTCTGACTCCAGGGCCAGTGCTCTATTCACTGCACCAACTAGCTGCTCCTGGGGAGTTACTTTGAAGTTTATTTTAAAATATTTATAAGTGAAGATATTTTAATGTCAGGAAATTATGACGCCTATGGCAAATTTATGTTTTTGTTGTGTTATGTAAAATGTGTTACAGATAAAACTCAAAAGTAAAACACAGAACACACTTTTCAGATTGGTTATGAGAGAAGGTAATTTTTAAAAACAAGTTTTTATTGATGTCTTATTTTTTACGTCATCATAGTTACTCACAGTATTTTTTCTTCCCCTGCCACAAACAAATCCCATATATCAAATAGTACTTTAAGACAAAGAGAGAGGAAAAGTGCAGAATAACTGGTCAATATAGAGAAAAAGTTTGAAAAAATGTGCAATGTATACCATATGAGGACCACCCCCATGTCTACAAAGGAGTGGTTTGTGAATATCTACCCTTATCTCTTCTTTTTTATAAATTAAAAATAAAACAAATAAAATTTTTTAAAAATTGCAACATTAAATTTTGATTTATGTTTGTTATTTACATCGTTGCATTCATTTTATATATTGTTTTCTTTGCTGTTTACTTGACTTTGAATCAGTTCATATAGATATTTCCATTCTTCTTTGTATTCATCAAATTCATCATTCCATATAGTACAATAACATTCCATTATATTCCCCAATTAATGGGCATCGATTTGGTTTTATGTATGTCTGTATTAATTTATTTTTTTGCTATCACAAAAGGAGCTGCTACAAATATTTTGGTCTATAGGGGGTCTTCATCCTTATCAATGGCCTTCTTGAACTATAAGCTCAGTAATAGAATCTTTGTGTCAAAGAGTATAGACAATGTGATCATTTACATAATTAGAAAATTGCTTTCCAAAATGGTTGTAGCATTTCGCAGCTCCACATGTCCATCTTCTCACAAACTAAGGAGAGCAATTTTCATTTCTCACGTACAAGGCTGAAATACCTGATACATACTCTGATGAGTAGACACAGGAATTCAAAAGGTTTCTTCTAGTTACTTCTACCAGGTCACATTCAGATAAATATTTTTATTCTGGTTTCTGTGACTATTTCAGACTATACGCCAACTCACACAGAGTTAATATTTTATACTTTGAAGAAGAAAGTGACTCAGATTGGGAAAGAATTCTCTTTCCACAGCTGCAGCAGTTTTATGGCAGAAAGAGCTATGTGTTATGGAATTTTTGTCCTCTCCTTATTCCTCTGACCTTTGAAAGATGGGTCATAAAGCCTTCACTGAGTGCATATGTTTGGCTGCAATGCGTACCAATAATTGTACTTAGTCAGATGCATTTTAAGTAGCATATACTCTTTATGCATGCAATGATTTTAATCTAAAATTGTTGGGCTTAAAATATAATGAGTGAAATGATTCCCACAGAATTAGAAGATTAAAATCTCTCTAAATTCCACTGTTACAAAACAGATTCTCCTTTCCCTTCCCCCATGCCTGAAGAAGTAGAAGTTGTCTAATATTTCCAAAGCACTTTAAAAGCATATTTTAAAAGTACTTCAGTGAAATTTTCATGGTCGCACATTAAAATGAAATTCAGCAAAGGAGAGAATGTTAAGATTTTAGTCAATTTCCTAGTGCAGAATAATCAAGGAACTCAAGGGTCATTTTATCACTTACATGTAAGTTGCTTCTTTAGCAAGTACTATAATGGGAGGGAGATTTCAGGAATTAAATTATTTCAAGTATTTTATCTGATAGGGCATAATTTGATGCAAAAGTGGAAAAAATGAATCCAATATAGGCTGAATTCTTTGTTGCTTCAACCACCTCGAACTCTGCCTCTTATCCTGCCTCATTCTCCATCACTAACAGGGGTTGTCTACTATAAGATGTCATTAAAATCCTAACAGGTGGCAGGAAAAAAAGTATGCCTAACCTACTTCCAAGCCTGTGGAAGCTATAGAAAGAATACATCAGCAAAGCACTCTATGATATTAATAGCAATCAACAGATTACCTTCTATGCCACCAGAGACACCTTGTTATTTATGAATAGCTAGATATTACAGATTTTAGAGGTCAGGCAGTCCTCCCTCCTGCCAGTGAAGAATTGCCCTTACAACAAATACTCTCTGATTGCATCTGCAAAGTACTGAGACATAGAGATTTGAGCCCCATTTCTGTGTGACCTTGAGTAGACAAATAAGTAAACCTCTATGCCATCAAATGACAGTAATAAGAACCACCTACCCTTCTAGAGAATTCTGCAAACTCCCTAACTAATGGTCCTGATGTGACATAAATAAAAATAAAGTATCATCTTGCATTTCTGGTTTCACATTTTCAAAACAAATTGAGAATGTGAGCATCACAGGCAAGCCGTAACCAGCAGTTATGTCAGGGAGACAGTCGTATACCACCTGTTACTGAAAAACCTCAGTGTATTGCATATTGTGAGGGGAATAAAAAGCAAGCAAAACAGGACTGGGCACACCAAGACCAGACCGAGGACAAATGATGCTCAAGTCAGGTTTACAACTAACTGTTCAATTTGGGGTCAAGTGAGGGGGGAAGAGAGGAAGAAAGCCTTCTCCAATCTGCTGCAGGAAATAGTTACAACAGTTTATTAGCATTAAGTGTATAAATCAATAGCTCTAGACTACTTTAAAACCACTGAAAAAAATTAAATAAGAATTCATTCACTCACTCTGAATTTCAGATGCAGAATGGTAGAAGGGAGAAAACAGAGGGGAGCCTGGAGAGAGTGAGGTTCAAATTCAACTTCTATCAAGTAGTATCTCTGTGACCCTGATAAAGACATTTACCATGTCTGAATCTTAGTTTTATTTATAAAATTGGGATAATAATGCTTCCAACATCTACTCCATAAGGTTCTTGTGAGGTTCAAATATGATAATAGAGGAACAATACCCCTCACTGCCCCTCCATTCCCCTCCCACATACACACACATATAATGTGTACATGGATGTATGTGTGTACACACACACACATATGTATATATATATATATTTTTTTGTGATATACACACATATAAACTGGGCCTGTGATTTTATCCGTGTAAGGAGGTCCCCATGAAAAATTTGTTCTACCAACTCAAATTGCACCTTCTCTGAACTTACATGTCTTAGAAATTTACTTGAAGCAATGATTGGTTAAGTGACTTTTCCAGATTTACATTACTAGGATGTCAGAGGCAAGGTCTGACCCTGTACCTCTGACACCAGTTCTCTATCTACTATACTACATTGTCTTTTCATTTTATAACATTTATAAAGGAAAACATTTTTTGGATATTTAGGAAAACTTTTATGGACCATAAGACTTCAACACGATAATAGAAAAATAAACTACAAAACATCTGGGAAAAGGGGATGCTTATAGAGGGAAGAACACCTCCAGGCTGGACTGACCAGGCTGATGATGACTGCAGATAGAGGTAAAGAGGTTGAAGAAAGCTTTTTAGTGAAAAAAATGGGGTGAGAGAGAAATGCAGGACTCCAATGTGCATTGGAGAGGTTGGGTAAGTAGCCCATTAGGAAAACCTCCAAAGTAAAGGCAGAAGATAAAAAGAATCTGAACATTGTACAGCTACAGGGCAGCGACAATACAGATGATGATGCAGATATGATTGATACAGGTCATAGAAACTCAATAAGAAGCTAAGTCGTTTTAAACAAGAGAGAGACGGGGCAAAGATTTCCTCTAAGAAGAAAGACACTGGCCAAGTCAGTGAGATGAGAAAGCCAACCCAATAACAATTCTGACTTGAAGACTGGTGATGATGATGGTGATGATGATGATGATGGTGATGATGATGGTGATGGTGATGGTGATGATGATGATGGTGATGATGATGATGATGGTGATGATGATGATGGTGATGATGATGATGATGGTGATGATGATGATGATGGTGATGATGATGATGATGGTGATGATGATGATGATGATGGTGATGATGATGATGATGATGGTGATGATGATGATGATGATGGTGATGATGATGATGATGATGATGATGATGATGGTGATGATAAGGATGGTGATAATGTTACACATTAACATAGTGCTTAAAGTTTGCAAAGCAAAGATAAAAATTTCTCCTGGGACAGATCCTACTTCTGTAGGATCTTAAGATCTTAAAGAGAGCTTAACCTAGGACTGGTCTAGAGATATGGGGGTGAGAAGAGAGAGAGGCAGAAAGGGGACAGTGATAAAGTAAGGTAGACTTTCAAGAATAACAGTTCCTGTTAAGACATGCAGTCTCAAGAAGGGCCCTGGGGACTTGAAAGAAGAATAATAGGAAATGAAGAGAAAAACTGGTTTTGTGCTTTAAACTTGCACCATGCTAAATAATTGAAATAAAATGGGATATAGATTGACTAAAACCCTGCCCACTGTGGTAAGATTAGTTTCACACTTGAATGGATGAGATGTGTATAAAAGAAAGAGCCAAGACAAGTCGCAGTGGGTCATTCATGGCTTAGTCTAACCAAAAAAATCTCATCACATGGACTTAAGTCCAATCCTAGGGACTAACCTCAAAGGGTGATTTTCTCTTTTTGGTTTATTGCCTCACCAGAGTAGATAATTTGGGGGAAATATCTAAAATAAAGTTTATTGCTCATGTATAAATTTCTTTATAAGTGTAACAGTACCCACATAGGTTCTCAAAGAACCATATGTGTTTTGGGTATGGAGCAACTTCTTTTTTCACTTACCACAGAATAGGCATAATATATAAAGGACTCACAAGATTCCAGGAACAAATATTGAAATATAAACTCAAATACATCATTAGAATGATTCTTCCAAAAGATAAAGACACTTTGTGGAACTGCTAAACAAATGCATTCATCCACCTCAGACTTTGACTATCTAAATAACTCATAGCAAAAATCTTCACAGATCACAGAAAAAAGATGGGTCCAGCTTCTCTGATTTTCAATTTCCATTCATCTAACATTCCTAGTCACTGGGAACCAATCAGGAATTCACTGTGTTCTGTTAGCAGTGCTTGAACACATGAACTCCTTCCATGGGAGATGACTTTCTGACAAAGGTCCACATCCTTTAATCTCATCAACATGATTGGGGCAACATAAAATTGATTGTGGATCCCTAGTTGCCTTCATTACCATGAGGTCAAATAGGTGACAATAATAAAATCTTATAAGAACAGTGTCAGGAGCCTTAGAGCTTCTAATAAGTTGAAAATTAATGCAAAGGACAAAAGAAAAAAAGACATTTTGTAGCTATGTCAAAGGTAAGAAGAAGATAAAGAGAATTATAGGGCTACTGCTCAGAATAAGTGGGATGATAACAGATGGTGGGATGAATGAATTATTTTGTTCTCATTTCTTTTTTCAGGAAAATAATCTTCTCCTGGGAGAAAAACATAACAATGGTTAACAATGAGTGAAGCCAAAGATAAGTGAGGAGCTGGTAGGAAGGCACTTAGCTACCCTGAAAGAGTTCAGTCTACCAGACCTGGTAAGGCATAGGTTGGACTAGATGACCTCCAAGTTCTACTCTGATTCTTAGATTCTGCATGTGCTCTCCAACATCAGAGAGGTGGGTCAAAGTGGTAAAAGGTAAATTTAGTGGAGGAGAGAAGTTGTGTAAGGTCATAATCTCATGGATCTAGCCTTTATATAATGAATTTTTTTTCTTTTAATTTCTAGGCAGTGGCAAGGGAAAATTAATTAAAGGGTGACCAGGAATTTGATTATGGTAGCTTTATTTTTGAATCTTTGACAGCTGCTTTGGCATTCTCTTTAATGAAAGGCATTGCAGGCAGGGCACAAATTAACAATGGAAACTAGATTAGAGAGTGGCTCATATATAAACCAAGGGGAAGCTAGATAACTCAGTGGATGAAACACTGGGACTGGAGTCAGAAAGATTGGAGTTCAAATCCAGCCTCAGATACTTTCGAGTTATGTGACGCTGGGCAAATCACAACCTCTACTTACCTTAATCTACTGGAGGAAATCCCTCCAGTGTCTCTGCCAAGAAAACCCCATGGACAGTATTGGTGTGCTATGCTTCATGGAGTCCTGAAGAGGTGGACATAACCGAACAACAACATATTTAAATCACTGAAAAAAACATCTTTTAACAAATTCAGTGCATTGTTTCTGGGCAAGGGGTTGTTGATAATTACTTGTCTTCAAAAAATCAAAGTATTTTCTTGGACAAAATATCCCTAGCAAATTTATACTCTTGTGTTTTTAGTAAAATATAGTATGTCTTTTAAAATGTTCTATGATTACATCTTTTTCCTTAACTGGACTTTGTCTACTGCTAAGTAGTCATTGAGATGTAGCATTGAATTTATTGATTATCTAGTCTAATACACATTTAACAGGCAAGGAAACTGAGGCCCAGAGTATTGGTGATTTTTTAAAACATTATAGAGGTTGCAGAGAGAACATTTCAATTACTAATTCTCTCTTACAATAGAAATAGTCTTCTAATACTATAATAGTCTGTTTGGTGAGATCTTCTATGTTTACATGCATTTGAAAGGAATTATTAAAATCCAGAAATACAAGCAGAATCAGAAGTATCACAATTAAAGGACCCTCGGCGTAGGAATCCTGTGGAGAGGAATAATTGTCTGGGTAATTTCTAAAAAAAGAAAACTCAAACTACAACACTTTGCTACAAACTCAATTACGTGAGTAAAGGGCATGCAAATCTGGAAATTGCACAGAATCATGAGAGGCATATGAGAAGATATTGCACCCCTTTGGCCCCAGGAAAAACATACTATTAGTAGTGCTGTTGCTGCTATTACTACCAATGAGAGCAGGGGCTCTTTGTGTGCAGGTTTTTTTGTATCCGCAATGTGTTTGGCACTCTGCCTGGCACCCAGTAAGTGCTTAATAAATGTTTCTTAATTGATCAATCGTTCTTAATAAAAGCTCACATAGATATAGGGTTTTAAAGGTACAAAGAAATTTGCTTATGTTACCTCATTCCACAGAACAAATAAATTAACCATTTAATTGCCAAGATTTGTTTAAAAAAATCTTTATGTCGTGGGGAGTTTTTTTTCTTGATAAATACGCAATCTGAGCAAACAGACCTAAAAAGGCAACCTCTCAAATGAAAAATAGTAGATCTTAAGAAGGACTGAAAGAAGTAAAAATGTAAAGGTTTAAACCAAGGGTAAAACATTTTGGGGACAATCTAGGTTCTGCAATAAACCAAGGACTCTATGAAATTGATGATGACTTCAAAAGAGCAAAGAAAATTAACCCATTTAAAAATTGGCATTTAGCAGAAGTAATGAAGGAGGTAAATTTGAATAATGAGGAACTAATTAAAACCTTGCAAAAAAACAAAAAGACTATTTACAAGGAACTAGAAAGGGAACAGTGCTAAGAAAATCTGAACATATACTGATCAGTAGGCCTCCATGATAAACACCCTAGGCCATGAAGGGAATTTGTCAAAGAATTTAATTAACTTACAATGATTTTTGGAAGTCCTTGGAAAAGACTGGATGCAAAGAAATGTGGTATCTATCTTTAGAAAAGGTTAAGAAGCACAAGCCTAGAAATTGCCAGATGGTAACTTTTCAATCAATTAGCCAAAATGTCAATCATTAGTGAAAATAAAATGGAAAATTCAGAAAGGAAATTTACAAAGACCAAAAAGTTCATGTCATTAGGAAAGCAAATAAGGCTCAAATGAGATAATGTATGTAAAGTCATCTTGCAGATTTTAAAGAGCCATATGTGAGTTGTTATTGCTTTGTTGTTATTATTAATAATAAGTATCATGAGTTTACAGAAGAACAGTGCACAAAATAAATTTTGACAGATTTTTTCCTCAAATTTGTTGCAATGATAGCTATAAGAAAATAATATTGTTGGTCAAATAATAATAGACATGAGATCTCAAACCTTCATTTGCAAAATTTTTCTTAACTGACTTATTTAAATGTTCTGCAATGTGAATTTAAACTTCAGACACAATGGGTAGGTAATAAATTTATTTTTGTTGAATTGAAGTGAAGTAAATTAGTCTGGGGTGAATTAGTCAAGGTAAGTGTCTAACAGAACATGGCAACATGACTAGAAATTTAATTTAAATTTTCCTTATATTAATGGTTCAATTTAATGCGGTTCAGTTCAATTCAACAAATGCTTATCAAAAACAAAGGAAAAATAGTCCCTTCCCTCAGTAAGTTCCATTCTACTGGAAAAAATAAATCAATAATGACATTTGAATATATCACAGACATATAAATTGCTAAGTGATTTGAATATAAATAGCTGTGTTTATTATTAATATAGGCAAAAGTAGTAAGAGAATCGCATTTAGTCAGATGGAAATATAAATCCTAAAGCAAAAAAGGAGGCAGGGGAAGAATGGAGCTTCAAATAGAAAACATGAAGACTGAGACCTGGAGAAGAGGAATCTTTAATGAGATATCCTAGTGGATGGTGTCATTTACTGCTTGACACACAGCTGACCTGTCTTAGTAATTAGGTGCACCTCCATGCAGGAGGAAAGGCAAACCCTTCCTGGGGCCTAGAGGGCAGAATCCCAGTGATGGGGATGCCAAATGCAGTATAAACTGAAAATCCAGGCTGGATTGGTACCTGGGTATCTGCAGAATTTAAAGCAGTAAGCTGCAGATGCCAAGGCTTTGAAGAAAACTTTCCGTAACATGGATTCAGAGAAGACTGATCTTCTGTACTAAGTCATGAAACTGAAGGAAAGGGTTTGCCTAAGAGTTTACTGGTTGTCCCGCACTAACTGATTTCCTGAAGCATCAGTATTTTCAATTGTGATTGCCTGCATTCTCTACTACCAGCTAGCTGTCATTAACATGGTGTGCACAGGGTCCTAAATTCGTGCTTTGGGCACTAATGGACATGAAATACTTTTCATTCCTGTGCAACACAAAACAAAACAAACAACAATAGCAACAGGAGCATTTCTTTTCTCCATATTAAGTTTCCCATGTTTCATCTGTCCTCATACGGAACAGAATCAGGAACCTCATGATAACTCTTCTAGATGTCTCAACTTTTACTTCTTAAGTTACTTTTATGAACCTAAATCTAAGAATTTACATTAATATCTATTAAATTTCATTTAATTAAGGTTGACTCAATTTTCTGGCCCATCAAGATTTTTTTTCACTCCCTCTACCATCTTTAGTGTGTTAGCTATGCTTCCCAAATTTGAGTAAGTGTAATGACAAGCAAAGAAGTACTTAGCACCTTGTTTCAGCTATTTCATTATTTAGCACCTTGTTTCGGTTCAAGTTTCTTTTGAGCCTTGCCCATGATTATATCAAGCCTTTGTTAAGAAACAGGACTTGTGAAACCCACAGTGGGAGGAACTTGCTGATGCATCAGGAAGGGGCAGAACAGGGAGGAGCTAATGATCATATATATAGAAGGAGAAACCCAAGCTGGGAAAGAGCAGAATTGAGAAGGGGAACTTTGTGGTGACCAGGCACTCTGTTTGACTGTTCTGTTTGTGTGGATTTTTGTTATGATACTTTGTACAGAAGCCCTGGGACCTTACTGGAAGCCTTGAAAGAGGATTTTCTTTTTGTCTGTTTGCAGAAGTCCTGGAGGAGGATTTTGGAGGTCCTGGGACAATACGGATGTTTTGTCTTCCCAGAAACAGAAACTGTAAAGGACTTAAGGTGGACTGGACACTGTAAGCTTCAATTTGGAATGGGAACTAGACAAGGAACTGGAGGAGGAGCTGGACAATAAGTTGAGAGCTGCCCACCTTTGAATCCAGGTGACAGTTGGTTAAATCCAGGCAAAAGCTGGGACCGTGGAACAGGAACCATGGAGTTTAGGAGCTAGCCTTGAGTCAAGATGAAAAGACATCTTCTTGGGTACTTAATGCTGACTGAGAATATCATGATTTACTGGGGCCTAGGTGTGGGAAAACTTTGTACTCTGTACCTTGTACCTCTTAAAGACGATTGGGTTAAGGATGATTGGAAACTAATCTCCAATCAAGAAGAAAGAAGACTTTTTGATTGAGAGATTAAGATAATGTGACCTAGGCATGGAGAACTTAGACCTTTGTACTTTGTGTCCCTTAAGGAGGCATGTTCCTTAAGGATTATTGAGTTAAAGATATACTGAGTGATATCTTTTACTTAAAACTATGTGATAGGGGCAGCTAGGTGGCGCAGTGAATAGAGCACTGGCCCTGGAGTCAAGGGGACCTGAGTTCAAATCTGGCCTCAGACACTTTACACTTACTAGCCATGTGACCTTGGGCAAGTCACTTACCCCCAATTGCCCTGCCCTTTCCCCCCTCCAAAAAAAAAGCAAAAAATACAAATAAAAGTATGTGGCCACTTTGGTGAAAACTATGTGGCCACTTTATTGATAAGTTATTATGTTATAAATGCTGTACTTTGGCTTCTGTGAATGTTTTGCTTTAGTTTGCTGCTGAATAGAGAGTTCACTAAACCATGTGATCAGAATCTTAAAGCTATTCACAGCAGCAGTCTTCTGGAGAGCTGCTCCTGCTTGGCTATACAGTAAGCAGCTTTTTTCTTTTAATTTAACAATTTTCTTGCAGTTATTTCTAAAATATATTACATGGTATCCTGAATAAAATTTATTATTTTCTTGATGACTCAAGTTTATCATTAGCTATGTGTTGTTAGACAAGTTGCTTACCCTTTATTAGTCTCTTATTCCTTATCTGTAAATAGTTTTAGATAGAAGGATCTTGAAGCTCTTTCTGCTCTCAGATTCCATGGTTCTGTGATTGCTATGAACATTAATTATTGCACTATGGGGCACTGAGGTATATAGTGCTAGCTATTCTAAACTGAATTTGGTTAGTCTTTCATAGCTGGTATTTCTCATCCTTCATTTCTAGCTATCATTTCTTCCTGTTCTCAATATACTTATCATTAATATTATGGGTGCCTTAATTCTAATTGGGTGACACACCATCCAGATCTTATGACAATAACATGTCCCAGGAATTAGCATGTAATGAACTAGAGGAGAAAGTCAACATGCTTCACTCCCCCCAAAATGAGGAAGTCAGCATCATGCAAACATAACATCCCATTTCAGAGATGAAAGGAGAAATTGATCAGCAAGTCCAAGAGTCAAAACTTTGAAAGAAATCTAAAATTCAAGGGACTGGGGTGAGGGGAGTGGTATGAGTGTGAATCAATACATTCAAAGCTAAGTGGTTTCATATCAAGTAGTCAAGATAATAAATCCATTTCTCCTTTCCCATTTCCATTGATTATACTTCTATCCTTTTAATCACTCAGATTCCTACCTTTTTAAGAATTTTCAACAGTTTTACATCTTCCTTCCTTCCCTATATGTACATAATTGCCAAATCTTGTCACTTCTATCTCTATAACGTCTACCATATTAGTGCCCTTTTCTTAAAAGTCTTAAAGTCTTTTTCTTAAAGTCTTAGCAGCTGATTCTAGTATTTCTATTCTCTAATCTATTATCTACAAAACTTGCCCAATTGATATTCCTAAAAGACTGATCTGAGTCCCTTCTCCATTGATATCAACCGCTACTCAAAAAACCCCGGTGAGTCCCTAATGCCTTTCAGATGAAATACAAAATCTCTATCTTGCCATTTAACATGCTTCACAAGTTTGCTCTGACCTACCTTTTATACTTATTTAACATTACTTCCACTCATATGCTCTTCATTCCAGTCAAGTTGCCTGATAGCTGTTTTTTATACATGACATTTCATCTCCCAGCTGATGCCGTTGTTCAAGTTGGCCCCTTCACCAGTCTTTAGATGTACATCCTCCTAACCTCTGTCTGGCATACCTGGCATAACGCAGGTGCTTTCTCCTACATTGAATCCTTAATGTTAACTACCTCATTATTAGGACTCTTTACCTATTGAAATTACCTTGTATTGCTTTGTAGATACTTTGTATTGATTTTCTTGTATACCTGTTGTACCCTTTAAGGGTTGATATGTCTTTCTATCATCAGTGGAGTATTTTGCACATGTTATATAATAAAGACTTGTCACAGAATCAAACTGGGGACATTGAAGGAGGCAGGGGAAACCTAAATTACTGAGAGTTTTCTTCATGTAGAAAACCCTGGCATCATGGACAAATTATCCTTTTTACAGTCTCTAATACTCTGCACATATCTATACACATTCAGATGTGGATATAGACACAAATAACAATATTGTTAAATCAATAAGTTATTTTGCATTACAAGTCAACTGGCTTGGTAAGAATAGGTGCCCTAGGTTCTGGCAGAATAAAATGGGTGGACTTTGTGACAGTTTTTTTTTAGCATTTATTCAAACATCATTATCATTTATAAATTCAGCACAACTGGATATAGTGAAACTTACTTGAACTCTAACGGCCAAATAAATGGTTTCTTACTATATTCTTTTAAGGAGAAAAGATTGATTTGTTAACAGCCAAAGAGCTATTCCTGGGTTCTTTTTAGAAAGGGAAAATAAAAAAAATGGAATGCATAATGCAGGGGAACAAATGGTGAAATCCCCACCACATGGAATGTCTAAAACTAGACTTAATGCATTCAGCACTGAGCAATTTACCCTCCATTAAAAAGAGCAAAGAATTAGGTCACCTCTCATAGGTCTTCTTTCTTCATTTTCTAAGATTTTGTCTGATGCAAAGATGACTCATTGCAATTGAAAAGCTCAATACAAGTGCCTTTTGTGTCTCATATGAGGTTTCCAGAAAATGGATCAATGAAGTTAGACTTTCAATAGACCAATGAGTATACAGGAAAAAGTGAGAAGTCAAAAATAGGTCAGAAAAAAAGATCTATATGTCTCAGCCACTCTGGTATTTGAAGTTCTAGAAACATTTCCTTCTGAAAGTTCTCTTTGTCTCTTTTTTTTTCTCTTTTCAACTTTGGAGTTGACAGGGGAAATAGGAGGATTGAATGAATTTCTATGGCTTTGCTCAGACCCAGGGACAATATTCAAGACTCATAATTTGGGAAGGAATTTACAAATGTGCCATAGAAACATATGTATTTACATGTATATGCCTTAATATCACCATTTGTCTACCATTTTCACCAGTTCATGATTTAGTTACTTGGATACAAAACCCATAGCAAATATTCTGAGACAAATTCAACATCTTAAATAAGCTAGGTGATTTCGGAATTAGGGCACACCAGCACATTTGTTAAGGGACATGATAAATTGAATCCTTAAGTCTTTGGCAGAAAAGTTACCTTGAATATTGGAGATAAGGAAATTCTGAGGTATCTGTATCTCTAATGATTAGCTGGTGTGTGAGTGAAAATTAGAAAAGAGATCTTTGCATCTCTGAACTCTTTTTAAAAACAAGCTTGGTTTCTTAATTGCTACATGGGAATATAGTACTTTACTATTACCTCTCTACAACATTCTCTTCAAGGACAACACTTTTTCTTAAAATGAACAGAAAATCACAATTAAATTCAAGTCAACAAACATTATTTGTTAGGCACTGAAGATATGAGGAAAGACAGAAAGATGGGAAGGAAGGAAGAAGGGATGAGGGAAGGGAGGAAAGGAAGGAAGGAAGGAAGGAAGGAAGGAAGGAAGGAAGGAAGGAAGGAAGGAAGGAAGGAAGGAAGGAAGGAAGGAAGGAAGGAAGTTAGAAAATAAGAAGGATGAAGGGAGAGAAGAAGAGAGGAAAAAAGAGGGAAGGAAGGAATGAAGAAAGTAGGAGGGAAGAATGGAGGGAGGAAAGAAAAAAGGAGGGAAAGAAGGAGGAAGGAAGGAGAGAAAAAAGGATCTCTTATTGGAAGGTCTTATTTTCTAATAGGGAAGTGGAGTTTTGTGTGTGCATGTGTGCGTATGTGTGTGTGTCTCTGTGTCTGTGTGTGTAACCACATATATACATATATGTAAATAAATGAAAGTATATAAAGTAATGCAAAGTCATTTCAAGAGGGACAGAGCTAATAACTGAGATTTAGTTAAATATTAAAAAGTATTTTGATGGGCAGGCAGCCTTCTCAGGCTCGACCTCTTCTCATAGGTAGAAGAGGGTATTAATTAATCAGAAATAACTAAAATGACTGATAAAATAGTGTGTAAATGCTGAATAAAAATATTATTTTAGCAACCCCTTTGTATATCTTCCTCTAGTATCCTCTCACTTTGTGAATTCAGAGGTGCTTCTTCTTACACTAGGATATCAACTGCCTTTGTCCTCCTACATATAAGATATCATAAGCTTAAGTGGGCAAAAATCATTTGGATCAGTCATGCTGCAGTCCTGGAAGAACTGAGCAGCTTCTCTGCCTTGCATATGGCATGGCAGATCCTGAATAAGAACAAAGAAGCTCTGGGTGGTCATATCATCAATTGGCACCGAAATTCTCTGTATCTTTTGTTGAAGCATAAATAAATCATAACTATATAAATATCCTTGTGACTGTAAACTATTTCTTTTCCTTAAATTCAAATAGATCATTACAATAATAATTTACTTACTAGATAGTGCTTTGGGGGGATGTTAATCACAACTGTGAGAGCTAATGGTATTACTTTTTCATCTCTTATTTTATTTTATTTTTTCTCAGTTAAATGTAATTTTTTAACATTTAAAAAAAATTGAGTACCTAATTCCCTACCTTCCTCACTCTCTTCCTCCCTCCTTGAGAAGGCAATCAATTTCATATATATTATACATGTGTAATCATGAAAAGTAAATTTCCATTTTTGTCATGTTGTAAAAGAAACACAAAACAAGAAAAATAAAGTTTAAAAATTATGCTTCCACATGCATTCATACTCCATCAGTTCTTTCTCTTAATGTAGATATCATGAAATGTCCTTTGGAATTGTCTTAGATCATTGTATTAATCTGAATTGCTAAATCATTCACAGTTTATCACCATATAATATTGCTGTTACTGTGCACATAGTTGTCATGGTTCTGCTCGATTCACTTTGAATCAATTCATATACATCTTCCCAAGTTTTTCTGAAAGCATCCAGTTCATCTTTTCTTTTAGCATAATTGTATTCCATAATAAAGGCAGATAGCTAAGTATCACAGTGGATAAAGTGCCATGCCTGGAGCCAGGAATTTTTAAAGGAATTTTATTTTTTTTTAATATTTAATTTTTCCCCATTACATGTAAAAAAAAATAAAATTAATTTATTAAAACTTTGAGTTCCAAATTCTCTTTTCCCCCTTCCCTTCCCCCCCAAGAAGGCAAGTAATTTGGCATATATTGTACATGTGCAGCCATGCGAAACATATTTCTATATTAGCTATGTTGCGAAAGAAAACAGACTAAGCAAACAAGGAAAAAATTTTTTTAAGTAAGCCTCAATCTTTTTTGACTTCATCAGTCTTTTCTCTGGAGATAGATAGCATTTTTTTTCATCATAAATCCTTAGGAATTGTCTTGGATCATTGTATTGCTAAGGATAGCTCAGTCATCTATAGCTGATCATCACACAATATTGCTATTGCTGTATACACTGTTCTGGTTCTGCTCACTTCACCTTGCATTGATTCGTGTAAGTCTTCCTAGGTTTTTCAGAGAGCATCCTGCTGATTATTTTGTATTACAAATGGTATTCCACCACATTCATATAATAGAATATGCTCAGTCAATCCCTTATTGATACACTTGCTCTCAATTTCCAATTCTTTGCCACCACGAAAAGAGCTGTTACAAATATTTTTGTATACTTAGGTCCTTCTCCTTTCATTTTGTTTTTTTTTTTTTATCTTTTTGGTATACAGATTCTGTAGTAGTATTGCTGAGTCATAGGGAATGTATGGTTTTATAGCTCTTTGGGCATAGTTCCAGCTTGCTCTCCAAATGGTTGATTCAGTTCAGAACTCTACCAATAATGCATTAGTGTCTCAATTATCCCATATTCACTCCAAAATTTGTCATTTTCCTTTTCTGTCATGTTAGCCAATCTGATAGAAGTACAGTAGTACCTCAGAGTTGCTTTAATTTGTACTTCTCTAAACAATAGTGTCTTTTTTTTATATGACTATAGATAGATTTGATTACTTTGAAAACTGTCTGTTCATATTCTTTGACCATTTATCAATTGTGGAAATGTCTCCAATTTTTATAAATTTGATTCAGTTCTTTATAATTTGAGAATGAGACCTTTATCAGAAATAGTTGCTGTAAATTTTTTTCACAGTCATGATTGCTAGCTGAATTCCCACCATCCCATTTTCCACCTGATTATCTTACTCTCTCCTTTCACCCTGTACATCCTCAAGAGTGTTTTGCTTCTGTTTTACCTCCCCCAATTTGCACTCTTTTCCATCAGCTCCACCCCCCTTTTTTTTTTAAAGCAATTGGGGTTAAGTAACTTGCTCAAGGTTACACGACCAGTTATTTCTGGGTGTGGTGCTAAGTATCAGAGCCTGGATTCGAGCCCAGGTCATCCTGACACTGGAACCGGTGCTCTTACTCACCGTGCTACCTGGCCGCCCCAAGCTCCATCCCTTTTCTTAGCCATTTCCTCTCCTACTTTCCTGTAGGGTAAGAAAGATTTCTATACCCAAATGAGTGCATACATTATTCCCTCTTTGAGACAATGCTTATGAGAATAAAGTTCAAGTGTTCCTAGCTACCTCCTACATTTTCCTGTCCATCGTAAGAACTCTTTTATGTATCTTTTTGTGTGAAATAATTTATCCCATTTTGCCTCTCCCTTCCTCGGTCTCCCAAAGCATTCCTTTTTCTCATAACATTAATGTTATTTTCTTAGATATCATCCTATCATATTCAACACACACCTGTGCCCTCTGTCTATGCATATACCTTCTAACTGTTCTAGTAATGAGAAAGTTGCTAGGAGGTATAAATATCATTTTCCCATGTAGAAATACAAACAGTTTAGGGGCAACTAGGTGGTACAGTGAATAGAACACTGACTCTGGAGTCAGGAGAACCTGGATTTAAATACTGCCTTAGACACTAGCTGTGTGACCTTGGGCTAGTCACTTATCCTAATTACCTTGCCTCCCCTCTCTAAAAAAAAAAAAGAAAGAAAAAATATAAACCTTTAAAACTTATTGAATTCCTTATGGTTTCTCTTTCCATTTACCTTTTTGTGCTTGGGTTTTGTGTGTGAAAGTCAAATTTTCTATTCAACTCTGGTGTATTCATCAGGAATGTTTGAAATGCCTCTTTTTCATTGAATGTCAATTTTTCTCTCTGAAAGATTATACTAAATTTTGTGGGGTAGGTGATTCTTGGTTGTAATTCTAGCTCCTTTGCCCTCTGGAATATCATATTCCAAGCTCTCAAATCCTTTCATGTAGAATCTACTAAATTTTCTATTATACTGACTGTGGCTCCATGATATTTGAATTGTTTCTTTCTGACTGCTTACAATATTTTCTCCTATACCTAGAAGGTCTGGAATTTGGCTATATAATATTCCATGATGATCAGTGGATATTTAAAATTTTTATTTTACCCTCAGGTTCTAGAATTTCAGGAAAGTTTCCCTTGATAATTTCTTGAGATATGATGTCTAGGCTCTTTTTTTGTCATGAGTTTTGCTTAGTCCAGTAATTCTTAAATTATCTCTCCTCAATCTATTTTCCAGGTCACTTGTTTTTCCAATGAGATATTTAATATTTTCTTATATTTATTATTATTATTTTTGTTTTATTGCTTCTTGATGTCTTATAAAGACATTAACTTACACTTATGCAATTCTATTTTTTGAACAATTATTTGCTTCATTGAGCTTTCATACCTCCATTTACAATTGGCCAATTCTGCTTTTTAAGGAGTTTTCTTCAGTAGACCTTTTTGCCTCTTTTACCATTTGACCAGTTCTGGTTTTTAAGGTCTTATTTTCTTTTTTTATTGATCTTTTTTATTTTAAGCAATCAGGGTTAAGTAACTTGCTCAAGGTTACATGGTCAGTTATTTCTGGGTGTGGTGCTGAGTGTCTCAGCCAGGGATTCGATCTCCAGGTCGTCCCAACACTGGAGCCGGTGCTCTTACTCTCTGTGCTACCTGGCCACCCCTTAAGGTCTTATTTTCATCCGTACTTTTTGTGCCTTTTTTACCTAGCTGTCGACTCTCTTTTCACAATTTTCTTACATTACTGTCATCTCTTCTTATTTTCCTCTACATCTCTTATTTTATTTTCAAATCCTTTTTAAGTTATTCTGAAAATTCTTCTTAGGTTTGTTTTCAATTCACATTTTTCTTTGAGGCTTTGCTCGAATCTATTTGTGATCATTGTCTTCTGAGTTTGTGACTTGATCTTATCTGTCACCATATTAACATTTTATGTTCAGATTCTGGTTTTGTTGTTTGTTCATTTTTCACCTCTTATTTCTTGACTTTTCATTTTATGTTAAAAATTGGACTCTGCTCCTGTGGTTGAGGAAGCATTGCCCCAAACATCAGATTTTTCATACTATTGTTCTCAGAGCTAGTTCTTAGGATCTGTAAGTTTTCAGTATGTCCAAGGTGATATGATTGAAGGGAAAAGTGTGGCCCCTGCCTTTTTGGCCTATGCTGTGGCTTTTACCCAGGAACTTACTTTGTTCCTCTGTTGCTGTAAGTTCTGGTGCTCCTCTTCACCCTTGAACTGTGACCAGGACCCTTCCTATCATTCAGACACAGGTATTAGTGCTCCTTTCTGTTTTAAAACTGAGAACAGGATGCCTATTCCCTTGTGAGCAAGCACAAGCACTCTTCTCCACCCTGGAAATTTGACCTAGGGCTTTGTTCCCCTTTGGTCACAAATGCTAGTTTCCCTGTTCCTTGAAACTAAGTCTAGGGTCTCTACTCCCCCCTCCCCCCCCAAGTGACCACAAACACTCTTCTCCAACCAGGAAGGTTCCACAAGGGCCCCTACTAACCTGCAGCCTCAAGCAGTCATGATCATCTTTGCCCTGGAACTGCCACCAAGAACTGTTTGTGGGCAATGCAAAAGGATCTTGAGCACATCACCAATAAAAAGTCCACCATATCTCTTTGTCACCAACTATGCGACTTTATCACCAAGTGCTCCTGAAGCTATTATGCTAGCTTTGAAGCCCTGTTGCTAGCAAAACTTTGGGGCTGACTTCCTATATTGTCTTAGCTGCAAATCTCATCTCAATCTTTTGTTGATTTCTCAAGTCCAGAGTTCAATTTGAGGAATTATTTTAAAGTTGTTTGTAGGGGAACTTGAAAGAGCTCTGGTGAGTTACTGCCTCTACTCCACTATCTTGGCTCTGTCCTTGGTATTACTTTTCATTTATGGGTAATGAACTGAAATCTATTGATAGAACCAAGATTACCCAACAAATCTGTAGCTGAGATATAATTCAATAGGCAGGCAAGTTTTAAAGGAACTGCTCTAACCAAAATTGTGAGATTGATCAAAATTTAAAGTTGAAGCATCCCACATACTTTTTCAGATCTGTGCCTTATACCAAATATGATTTCCTATTTTTGCATGGATGCTTTTAGCTGGATGTCAATTAATCTCATTTAAAATGAACCTAGCATGGTGCCTGGAACATAGTAAGAGGCACTTAAATGCATGTTGATTCGTTAGTTGGTTAATTTACTGAAGAGAATCAGAGTAGTGTGATGGAAAAGCTTTGGAGTAAGAGTTAAAAGACCAAAATGCTCACTCCACTACTGCCTCAACTGCCCGGGATACTTGGCAGATCACTTTCTTCCTCCAGAGTCTGGTATTTTCATCTGTAATAGAAGAAACTAAAATTTCCTGATCTTTAATGTAGTTTGGAGTTCTAAATCCCATGACCTGATGACTCTCTTGGGATATTTGAATTTTAATAGGAAGCTTTAAAGCCTGGGAAGCCTTGAAAACACATGAAAAAAAAAAACATTTCCATGGTCGAAATGCAGTTAAGATTGTTGGTCTGATCACACAAACACGCGCATACACACACACACACACACACACACACAGAAACACACACTGTACCAAAACTTCTTTCTCCTGGATTTTCTCTAGTTTTCATTTAGCTTATCAAGGCAACTATATTCGTCCAAGAAAGAGCTGATTCTCTGCTCAGGTGTGCCACAATTCCTACTCAGTGCACAGATGGCTAAGTTACTTATAACATGAGAAATGGAGAGCTGGTATTATATTTTAAGCCAGTAAGCTATCATATTATTAAATGGCTGTCTACTAAACACATACACAGCCTAATCACATGATATCAATATTCTAATGTTTGATGTACCATTTGTTAAATTATCATCCCACAAATTTAAAATCAACTATTTATAGGATTTTTTCCCTTTCTTTGTTCCATTTAATTTTGCTCATGTTCTTCTTTGCAAATTATAGGGTATTTATTGGCTGAATAGAAATGAATTTTTTGCATAGTAGAATTCTTATTCTGGACATCATTTAAATTTCTATAAACAGAAAATAAAAGTATCCTTAGAATAATAATATCAATGATAACTCCATCACTAGTTGCAATAATAAATCAAAACCAAGTACTAAGATTTACATATTATGAACATATCTATTGACAACTACTTTTAAGGGATTTTTTTTCAAGTCTGTTCTCAGTCAAGATAGTAGAAAGGGGGAATCAAAGAAAAGAAAGGCTGTTTTTCTTTTTTTAAAATAGATATGAATTTAAAATTTAGATTTTATTTGAAATGTCCTTTACTAAAAAAATGAAGTAAAATGAGTGGGTTTGAAGATTCCTATAGTTTTATTGTTGACTATTATGTCACATTGACAAGTTTACCTTGTAAATTAAAGGAAAAAAATGAGTAAGGGAGGAATATTAGCTGAATCCTGAAAGCTCCAGACCAGTTTAATTCAAAATACCCTTCTTCAAAAGAAGTTATAATTTGTCTAGGACAAGTCAAAGAAAATGGCTTATCTGTTAACGATATACAGACTAACAGTGACACCAAGTGGTCTTAAAATTGTTGGGGTTTTTTTTTCCTTTCATATAAGAAAATAGGGTTAAATTGGGATTCAAGAGACAAGACAAAGTAGTATTGACACCAAGTATAGCTTATTATATTGTTATAAATTGTACAGAGCTTTAAAAATTGAACTAAAACTTTTTTTCTGTAATGTGGATACTAACTCCAGATAGGATTCAAAGTCAACTGTGAAATACCACCATGAACAGCTATAAAGACTCCCTGTGTATGTTTCACTTGCGTCTTTCACCTGGCTGCATGACTTCAGAATTTCTCTGACTTTTTCATTATGCCCTCCCCCTTCAACTTTCTTTTGTGTGCAGTGTTCTCCATTAGAGTGTAAAAAGGACTACTTCTTACGGCCATTCATTGTAACAAAGTACAATAGTTAAGTACAGTCAATCACTATCAGTGACCTTACCAGCATAAACAACTCTCCAAACTTAGAATTATCCAAATTTCCCTGGAGAGGAGGAAGGTTCCATTCCTCACCTCTTCTTCCAGGTCAAAATTGATTTTTACAAGTCACGCAACATTTAGTTTGATGTTGGTATTTTCTTTTTCAATTATGTTATTGTGGTCACCAGAAAGGCCGTGTGGTTTAATGGACAGCAGACTGACCTTAAAGCCTGGAAGACCTTGGTTCAATTCCCATCTCTGTCACATACTGGCTATGTGACCCTGTGCAAGTTGCTTTGCCTCCAAATGTTCTAGGTAATGCTCTAAAACTATAAGTTTCCAAGAAGGTGTTGCTCTGAAATGATAGTGTTTTCTTACCTAGGAGTTCCCTATCCTAATAAAGTCAGATTCAATGTCTATTAGCGTATTTCTGTATTTCATTTTCCTGGGTCTGTTTTTTACTCTCCAATAGGTCCTGAATCTTTTTCCATGTTTCTTTGAACTTCTCATATTCATCACTTCTTTTTGCACAAATACTCCATTATATCAATATATTCAGCCATGATCCAATCAAGAGACATCCATTTTTTTCCAGGTATTATTTTTTTCTCCCACAAAATATATTATGGGTATCTGTTTGTATATACAGGAACTTATTTATATTCTTTCACATATATGCATAGTACTGAAATCTCTGGGTAAAAAGATATCTAGAATTTAGTGACTTTTCTTAAATAATTGTAAATTATGTCTCAGCAATGTTGAAAATGCACAGCTCCACTAACAATGCGATGGTGTGACTTCTTCCCCTTTAGCATTGACTATTTATATTTTTAACAATTTGCGGGTTATGAAATCTTATAGTTATATTAATTTATATGTATTATATTCATAGTTATCTGGAGCAGCATTTCATATAGTTACGGATGGTTTAGAATTATCATTTTGAAAATTATTCATATTCATTGTTCATTTTTATCTCATTTGGAATGGCTTTTGTTCTTTTATATTTGTTTTAATATATAGAGGTCTTGAATATACAAATAAGTTTGATATAAGGAAGCCTGAGAAAAGAGAGAACATTAATAATTGGGCAGATGAGGAAAGTCTTCAAAGATGAGATGACATATAGGCTGGTCTTTGAAGGAAGGCAAAGATTCTCAGAGGAGAACATTCATTCCAGGCTTGGCAGATAGTTAGCATGGATGCAAAATGCATATGGCCATGTGAGTGGTAGGAAGAGGGTTGAGTTAGGGGTACAGGGAGTTTTCCTAATTTGTCTGGGAAGTAGAGGGTATAATATGAACTGAGGCTAGGGTAGCAGAGGGTTGTGAAGGTTCTTAAACGCTAGGCTAAGGTGTTGATATTATATCTTTGATGTAATAAGGAGCCATTATAGTGTTGAACAGAAGGGTTACATTTTTGCAATTGTGCCTTGAGAGATTATTTTTACATCCATATAAAAGAGTATTAGAGAGGTGAAAGACCAGTAGTAAGAAAACCAATTATGAGAGAATTTTTCCAAGATACACAAATAACAAAAATGCATAGGACCAAGAGTCAATCCCCAGTAAATGAATGGTCAAAGGATATGAATGAATAGTAGTCAAAAGAATGGCAAATGATTAATGAACTTAATCATATGGAAGTATGCTCCAAAATTATTAATGATGTGACAATGTAAAGCAAAACAATCCTGAAATTTCACTGCATACTCAGAAATTTGATAAAGATTACAAAAGATAGGGAATAGTGAATTCAGAAAAGTCATGGAAAGATGACACACTAATGTATTATTGGTGGACTTGTGAATTGTTCTGATAATTTTGGAAAGTTATTTGAAAATAATTTTGCAATTAAAAGAGATTCCAGAGACTGTCTGCTCCAATGCATCTGGTGTAAGAGTTATCATTTTAGTCAATATTTGTAATTCATTTAGAATTGGAAAAGACCTTAGAGATTGGTTTGGCTTTAGGCTCTGTAGTTGATGTATGCTAAGGTTTAACTGACATAAAGACCAAGGTTCACTCCCTACCCCATCTCAATCTCATTTAGAGTTCATTTTCCTGACTCTCTGTGAGAATATATCTTCATTTCAATGGTCCACTACTGTCTTATGCCACTAATAGTTTCCTATTAGTGTCAAGTCAGGACACTGTCTAAAAACTCCAATTTGAATCTTGAGTATCTGGGGACCTTTGACCAGAGTGCTTATCACACTGCATGTCTAAGCTACCACCTATATAGTGCCAGAGGAAGTGCTGCTCCTGGCTGGCATCTGTTTTCCTTTTCTGATATCCCTGTGTGGTCAGACATCTTTTGGGAATAACTTCCTCCTCTTTTGCTCTGCAAAAGTCATTTAGCCCTCTCTTTCTCCACTTGACAGATGAAGAAACTCAGGTTAAGGGAGTTTAAGTCGTTTGCTCAAGGATGTACGGTTAATGTTTTGAAATCATGTCTTCTGCCTCAAGATCAAGGACACCATAGACAGATGATTATCCTCTTCTGAAGACCTTTGTTGATAGGGCCAGTGCTAATTGTTAAGGAAATCTGTCCTTATATTGAGTCAGAATTCTCTTACCTTTTCATTTCTACTCCTTGGTCCTAGTTCTGCACTCTAGGTCAAACAGAACAAGCCAGAGCCAGAGCTCTTTTCTGTATGGACTTTATTAATTACTGCTTTGGGAATTAGAAAGTAAACTAGCAAGCAAAGACCATAAAGTCTAACTATAGCATTATAGAACAAAAGCTGAAAGGGACTTTAAAGGTCATCCAGTCTACAGCTCTCTGTTTATAGATAGAGAAACTCAGGCACATCTGTGAACACATATTAAGCCACTAGTAGAGTTCTTTGAACACAGGGATTATCTTCATTTTTGATAGTGCCCAGCAAATAGTGGATGTTTAATACATAATAACAACAATAACTAGTATGTTTATGCATGTATACATGCTCACATGATGATGTTACATATATGTTGCTGCTTAGTCATTTTCAGTCATGTCTGACTCTTCATGACCACATTTGGGGTTTTCTTGGCAAAGATCCAAGTGGTTTATTATTTCCTTCACCAGTTCATTTTACAGATGAGGGAACAAAGGCAAATAGGGTTAAGTAATTTTCCCAGGGTCATACAGATATTAGGTGTCTAACCTCAGGTTTTCCTGACTCCAGACTTCACTTTCTATTCATTGTTCCACCTAGCTTCTGTGTACATATCTATACACATATACATACACGTATGTATATATAAATATATATGTATGCATTTATTTTATATATGTGTATCACTTTAAAGTTTACAAAGCACTTTAGAAATATTTTCTCATTTGAGCCTTATAATAACCATAAGAGGAAGATCTTTTTATCCTTATTTGATAGATCAGGTAACTGAGTGAATCAGAGGTTAAGTAACTGACCCAGGGTCACCAGCTAGTAAGTGTCTGAATCTGAATCTGAATTCAGGTCTTCCTAACTTAGGGCCCAGCATTTTATCCACTTGTTTACCTACCTGTCTAATAAATATTTGTTGGTTTTTACCCATCTATGATGGTTTGGAATAATCCTGATACAGACACGAAAATGGGCTAGAGAGTTCATTTAAATATGTTCTAATCTTCCATTATATGATGACAGATATCATAATTCATATGCATATTCTTCTTTTTTCAATTTAATAGAAACAGAACATTTTCAAGTCCCCCAAAATACTATAATTTGCCTGTACTGGTTGTGTGACCCTGAGTAAACCACTTAATCTTTCTGACAACTCTAGTTTCCTCAGCTGGAAAAAAAATAACTACACTTGCAGTACATCTGAATGTGGTGATGAGAAAAGCACTTTGTAAACCTCCAAGAACTACAGGAATATAAATAATTATTATCTTTTCCACTCCATGGTTTTGTAGGGAACTAAGAGTAGTAAAACTCACTGTCTAATGAATGTGCATTTTGGTTTTTGTTTTCCTATTAAACCTATGAATATATTTAGTATTTAGATAAGATGCCAACAGGAAAATATTGATTAGTTGTAAAGAAAATCAGGAATCAAAGAACTTCCATTTGATTAATAACCTTAAAACTTAAAGCTATCATCTGTGTTAATGATGGGAAGCAATAAATTAGGTGTTTGAGCTACAGAACACACTTACATAAAAAAACAAAACAACTTTAACTTAGGGGTGGCTAGGTGGCACAGTGAATAGAACACCAGCCCTCGAGTCAGGAGGACCTGACTTCAAATCTGGCCTCACACACTTAACACTTTACTATCCATGTGACCTTGGGCAAGTCACAACCCCAATTGCCCTGCCTTCCCCCCTCCAAAAAGAAAAAAACAAACAAAAAAACACTTTAACTTATATAAACTAATAAGATGATATAGAGCTGATAGCAACTGCAAGGGTCATCTTTTAAAATCCTCTCATTTTGAGGATATTGAGGTTGGGGAACATTCAGTTAACTTGTCAAAGGTCATATATATGTAAATGTTCAGGTTCAGGATTTAAACACAGATCCTCTAATTTTTTTTTTAAGCAATTGGGGTTAAGTAACTTGCTCAAGGTTACACGGCCAGTTATTTCTGGGTGTGGTGCTAAGTATCTGAGCCCAGATTCGATCCCCAGGTCATCCTGACACTGGGGCCAGTGCCCTTACTCTCTGAGCCACCTGGCTGCCCCCATCCTCTAACTTCTGATTCAAGATTTATTCTACTGTACAATAATTACATTTTTTAAAGTTGAGTTTAAAAATTACAGAAATAAAGTAGTGGATGGGTGAACTATGGCTAGGGAGGACTTCCTTTGGGAATAGATCTCAGAGCTTTAGGGAATTATAAACTTATTATAAATCAACAGTGCCATGGAAATCCCCCAAACTAATTCAATTATGGGATATCTTAATAGAATAAATGTGGAAGGAAATAGTACCACTATATTTTGCCCTGACCATAGCACATCTGAAGTATTATATTCCATTTGGCAAGTCACAGTAAAGGAAAAACACTGACAAAATGGAGCTCATCCAGGAGAGAAGTACTGGGCTATTTAGAGGACTGATAATAATCCTTGGAGGGTATTGGGTGAAAGAATTGGAGATAACAGATCTAGAGAAATGAAGACTAAGGACAATTGTGATGGCTATCCTCACGTATATGCAGGGCTATCTGTGTGGAAGAGGGCTTAACTTTGTCCTGCAGGACCTAGAAGACAAAAATAGGAGCAATGAAAATTAATTTTAAAAAAGAGGCTAATTTACGTTTGATATAAGAAAAAAAACTCCCAACAATTATAGCTATCTAAAAGTGAAATGGATTTTTTCCTTGGGATTCAGAGAAAAATGCATTTCTCCTCTTTCTTAAGGGCTATTGGTTGTGAACAGGAATCTTTATCCAAATTTGAGTTTAATAAGATGGCCTCAGAGGTCTCTGCCAGCTCCATGACTTTGCAACACATAGGAAAATTTAAGTGGAGGAGGTTAGGCAATGGGAAATTGGGAGTAGATTGAGGACCAAAGACTAGAAGTGGGGTGTTCCAAATGGATGCTTGGTAGTATCATCACAACAGTCTATCACTTGATGAAGCCCTCCTCCTACCCCTTAACTACCATAATCCTGCCACTAACCAGTGGGGTGAACCTATGCAAGTAACTTTAACTCTGGGCTTCCATTTCCTGATCTATAAAATATGGAATATAAATCACATGATCTCAGTGGTTCCTTTCTGCTCTAAACATCTATTCTTGCCAATGTCTGTAACTATCTTTTCTAAACCAGCACATTTACTTCTCTTACATCTCTATCCTTCATCCTCATAACTTTGATACCTTTTATAACTATTATTATTTTTCCCAGTTCCCCCTTCCATCTTTCATCTCATTGAGACTCAACTTTTCTAAGCCAACCTTAAGGGTATCTTGATATTATTCTCTTAGTCTCCTCAAAATAGTAATTCTGACACTTTTTTGAAGGTAAAGGGATGAAATGGGTTACAAGAAAACATTAGAACCCATAGGAGAAACAAGGGGTTAAAAAAAGATATTACTAGTCTAACCAGATGACATCTCAATGTCCTTTCCAGTTCAGTGATTTTCTGACAGGCAGACTCTAGGGACGTGCACATAGTGTCTGACTATTCGAAATGGGCTTACTAATAGGTAGCAGTACAGACCTATCTTGAGCCATGATGCCCTGAGGCTCTTTTCTTTTCCTTTCTTTCTTATTTTTTTCTATAAATTCCTGGTGCTCTAATTGAATGTTTCTCTTGCTATGAGGAAGGTAAGAAGATTGCCTAGAGACTTTGCTTAACCCTTAAGTCAGCTATGACTGAAATGCTTCCTTCAACAAGAAGCTGCTTTGGGGAACTATTAAAAAAGGTTTTATCTTTGATGAAAGCAGCTTTAGGAACCCCAGAAGAGGAAAGTAGCATGACTGAAATAACTTGAAAATGTAGAAACTACAAATAGCAAAATTTCAGCTGACAAGAACCCAGAGATTAAGATGAAACTAATTGGAGATCAAGAAACATGCTTTCATTTTGCTTTCTTTCACTAGAAACTATTATAAAAATACATAAAATAAAATAAGAGGGATCAATTTGTCAAGTCTACTAGAACCATTATCAATTTATAATGAAATTAATTTTTAAAATGTAAACAATGCTAAATGACTAAGAGAAGAACTGGAGACAAAGAGGATTATGATCACAAGTGACTCCTGGAGGCCAAGGATGTTTCTCTTTGCCTTCGTATCAACAACGTCCAGTCAAGTGCTTTACTCGCGGCTATTAATGAATGACTATTTAGTGGAATAGATAATTGGATCATCGATTAGGCTTGGATACTAAAATCTGTGTAGTCCAATCTTTTCTCTTCACAGAGGAGGAATGATTTCCCTAATATCCCAAGTATCTCATGTTATTTAACCCAGATCCTCTGAATCCAAACCCAGCGCTCTTCCTCCATATTTCACTGCCTCTAGGCATTGAATGTCATGGGATTGAACTGTTCCACTAAGACTTTTTAAGCTGGAAGATAACCCAGGCATCATTAAGTCCTGAACTGTAACTAGGATATTGGGGAAGGGAGGGAGTGAGAGAGATTGGGCCAAGGAGAAGAGGTAGAGATGAGGACAAGTGTCACTTAAGTCTTACGGAGCTAAGAGTCAAATGGAACCCATATGATAAGAATCACAGACTAGTAAAGATGGAAGGAACCTTAGAGGCTACTTAGTCTGAACCCTTTATTTCAAACAAAGAGGCCCAAAATTTAGTCAGTAAGAGCTAGGACCTAGATCTCCCAATGTCCTCTGTTCAGCACTGTTTCAGACAGGTTTTTACAATATGACCTCCAGATAAGAAAGCCTAGGTTCACTTTGGTTCACTAGGCTCACAGCTAAGAGGACCCTCTGACTGGGAAGAAGGCCCCCTCAATTCTCACATACTCCAACCTCAAGATCAGCCACTCCAGAGATGGCATCCCAGCTGTGTCTTCAGATGAAAGTTTCTGGACCTCTCACAGCTAACAGTGGAGTAGGGTGAAGAAAGGTGCAGAACATGGGTATTCTAGCTACACCCAATTGGTTTTTCTCAGGTGAAGAGGGTTCCCCTACAAGAGAAATAATGTGCTTTTGAAGTATTGAAATCTTAGAGTTCATTATATTAAAAGTAGACTTCGGAATTATGTTTTGAGAAATCATGCATTTCAATGATCATTCAAGACCACAATGGAACAAAATCAGTGACACTGATGTGAAAACGAAAGTATGAGAAAACAAAACAAAAAAGAAAGACCAAGGACTGACAAACAATTACTATGAAACAATTAGTTTTCAGGGGACAATCAAAGATCTTCAGAGGGAACTGACAGTTAAGGAAATTTTTATTTTTAGATCTTTAAACAAGGTAATATTTGTAAAGTATTTAACACAATGCCTGGCACATAGTAAGCACTAAATAAATGTTGCTGTTATTATTGATTTCTTCACAGTACAGCATAGATTTCTTGAAGTTAGAAGACCAGTTTATTCTTTTTAAGTGACTACTAATCTTTCAGCTGGTGTGGGCAAAAAAACACCTGTCATGAGTAAAGGCAATACAAAGACTGGAGTAAAGAAATTGAAAAAATATAGTTTTTATTAATGAACTAACTTTTACATGTAAGAACATAATAAAACTGTTATCAGAAATCCAGGTGAAGAATAAGTTGTGGGCATCTTCATTTGATTGTAGAACAGCCACCTGAAGAGATTTTTTTCATTTAACTTTCACTGTTCCTAGAAATATTCTTCTTATGGAAGAAATGAGAACTCTGATGACTATTTTAGACATACAGAGAAATGAAATTGTTACAAAAACATGAAAATGCCCTATGAAGATGAAATAGTACAATGCAGACTTTGTTCCATACCAGATGCCAGGAAATGTTAGGATATTAATTTATCTAAGAGTCAGTGATAAGAATATTCCTTCCAGTGGCTTGGAAATGGATTTAAACTCCACTTAAAATTTAAATCAAGAAAGTCTAAGAAAAATTGGCTGTTTTTCAAAGGTACTCTTAGTATTCAATATGATGTGTAGCTTCATGATGAAAAATTAAAGACTATGTCAAAATCTTATGAATTCAAAACTAGTAATGTAATAACCCATATCAAAAGTTTTATACAGTTATATTACTTTGTCCAGTATATTCACATTCCACTATGAAGTGTCACAAACCAGGAGAGGTAGTCTTTAGATGGTATAAAGGACTTTAAATGGCAAAAAAATTGCATTTTTATTTTGCCAGATAAGCAATAGGGAGCCACTGGAAGCTTTTGAGTAGGGCAATAAATATAATTAATCTCAGAACATGAATATCACTTAGACACTTGTGTGAATGAATGAGTAGGGTGTGGCAAACTAGAATCATAGCATCTTATTAAATGGTTACTACAATAGTCCAGATGAGAGGTAACAAGGATTTAGATTAGGGTGGTGACTGTGTGAGTAAATAAAAACAGAGAGATGGAAGATGTTCTTGAAATATAATTAAAAGGATTTGGAACTAGTTGAATAAATGGGTGAGAAATGAATGGAGTGAGAAATAAAATTAGGCAGAATAACTTTGAAGTGGTAAATCAGAAAGATGGCAGTGTTTTGGGTAGAAATAGGGAAGTTAGGCAGTGAAGAGGGTTTGGCAGGAAAGACAATGGGTTATATTTTGGACATCATGATTTTGGAATGACAACTAATTATAAGTATTCAATTAATCACTACTATGTACCTGGTCCTTAGCTAGATATTAGGGATGTATGGACAAAAATAAAACAGGATCTTACATCCCATCAGGGAAACAATATGTGCCTATATATAAAATAAGTATAAAGTAACTGCGTGGGGAGGGGACTAGTAGAAGGAAGGATTAGGAAAAGCCTCATATAGAAGGTATTAATTAAACAGTTTTGGAGGGAATTAAAGATTCAAAGAAGTAGATGTTAGAGGCATCAGTTACAGCTTGTGCAAAGGCTAGGAAAGGGAGATGGGATATCAAGGGTAAATAAGAGTAAGGTCAGTTTATCTGCATTGTAGAGGGAAAGAAGAGAAGTAATACACATTAGGCTTCTCAACAGCATTGTGCAGAGGTGACTAGGGCAAGGATGTGAGCCAGAGGGAACATGATAGAATAGAAAGGAGATGTTTTTGGAACATCTAGTTGTAAATGTCCATTAGACACTTGAAGATGTGGAACTAGAGCTCAAGAGAGAAACAAAAATCAGATCAATAGAAGTCAGAGTTATCGACAAGTTGGGAATCGATAAGATCCTCTAAGATAAGGTAAGATAAAAGAGAAGGACCCAAGAAAGAGACTTGGGATATATTCACAATTAAGAAGCAGATTTGAGAGTTAATGCATCAGGAAAAAATGGTCACATAAGTAGGAGAGAAAAGTAATTTAAAGAAATGCAGAATACTAATAATTCTCATCTATGTACATATTTATAAGACTAATCTATATACACATCAAAGGCACCCATAATGAGGGTATTAACAGGAAAAAATAGCCCTTCACAAAAAGTATTCCACACATTTTTACCAACTCACAAGTGAGTCAAAGGGTGAGATATGAGATTTTGCTTTCCTTATTATTTGTGGATTATTTATAAAGCATTAGATTTATTTAAAAAGCCCTATAAGTACTCTCATTTCCAGGTATCTCCCATGCATATTTCAAAATCATATAAGTTTTCTTGAAAGATGAGAGATAACTCTGTTGAACCACCATATACTTATTAATATCTACTAAGACATCAAAAAGGGAGATTTGTGTTCAAATAAGTTATTTCCTACTGCCATGAAGAAGGCCCAGGGTAGAGTACTGGTAGAAGGGACTTTCCTATTGATGGAAAGGTCCTCCAGATAGTCTTTTGCATAGATAGCATTCTGCTGTTTTCATTAAGAAACAGATTTCCACATAAAAGCGAAGATCGCTCCAATGAGAAGCCCAACTTTCCACAAAGGAAAAAACAAGATAATATCCAGATAATGATATGCATTTGGATGGAAAACCTATAAAACTTTTAATCTGTGTATGTGTGTGTTCGTGTGAAAAACCTAAACGTGCCATCTAAAACACATGATAACATTTGATATAAAACTACATGTTCTATATCCAGTAAGATACACAAATATTCCAATGAGTCTGCAATTTCATTCCTATGGTAATTCTCCTCAGTGATGCTGATCATGATTCATTTATACCTGCCAAATTTTTCTATATTCTAATCTGTAAAATCAACATAGTAGGTCCACTCACATTCTGAAAGGCATCATCTTTATTCTGTATAGGTAATAATGGATTATGTTAGCTTTCCTTTCTCAAATTTTATGCATATGTGGACACATATACAAACTTATGAATATATATATGGACATATAGGCATATATTATTTACATACATATATGTTGTTATGTTGGTTTTATGGGTTAGGACATAGAAAGGTTTCACAGGTGTGAATGGATTGTGATCAACATCACTGGGGAGAATTATCACATGGATGATATCATAGACCCACTAGAATATTACCACATCTTACTGGAGATAGAATAGGTGTAGCTTTTATGTTAAATGTTACCATGTATATTAAATTACACATTTGTCTTTTTTTAGTATTAACACTTTGTATATCATTACACGTTCACTGACACCTTAGAATACATTCTGATGGTTTCTGTATAATTTCTAAGTCTGATAATGAAGTTTATGACAGCAAAGCATGCCTGAAATGGATCTTCAACACTAGCACTTTCAAACTCTATGAAACCAAAGATGCAGAAGAGCTAACCTCCATTTTTAGAAACTTCGATACCCAGGAATTCCCAACGAATTCCAGTCTATTTTTATAGCAATATGAGTGCATGTGCATATATGTATGTATGCATGCATGTATACATGTGGTCTCCCCTATCAAAATCTGAGATCTTTAAAAGCAGGGACTGTTTCTATCTTGGAATTTGTCTTGTCCTGTACTTAGAACATAGTAAATGTTTAATATAGGCAGATAGCTTTTAGCAGACAATATGATGATAAACTTGGAAAAACCTAGAGATTGAACTAAAAAGTTGGTGATGCAAAACTATTGCATTACTTTACATCATGCTCAGCTGTATGTGAAGATGAACGACACTGATCCTTAACTGATTTTTTAAACTATAAAGACTGATACATAATTACTACATTTCTACCTTGAATATATATCAAAGGCTACTTCTTTGATATTTTGATATTTTACTCTTTTTCAGAGTAATTGACAAGTTCGTGTATAAAATCATAATGACATTTGTATAGTCCTTATTATGTAGCAGGAACTGTATAAATATTTTCTCATTTGATCCTCACAATAACCTAGGGAGACGGGTCCATTTTTGCCCCTCTTTTCCAGTTGAAAAAACTGACACAAATAGATGATTTTCTCAAACAGGTGATTTTCTCAAGGTCACACAGCTAACTGTCTGAGGTAGGTTTTGAACTCAAGTCTTCCTGATGCCAAGCCCCATACTTTATCCACTGTGCCCTATAGCTGTCTCAATACAAATAATAAAAAACATTTCACTGCCCCCCCCAATAAGTCAATGAGTGACTGCTATAAGACTGAACCAGATTTTATGGGGACTAAATAATAAACATAATATGTGGTCTCTCAGCATCATCACCAAAAATATGACTGACCTTTATAAAAATCCACTGAAATGTACTTGTACCAACTGCAACAACCTTTGAGTTGCATTCTTCAGGTCAAATTGATACCTTCTATTTTAAACCATTATCAGTCTTTAACATTTACCATGGATATTCTCTCAGAGTAGCAAACCATCTTGTTAGCAAAGTTAAGATAAGTATTTTTGTGCCTTGTAGACAAAGTCTGATGTCATGTCATGTTAATGATTCTCAGATTCATGAAAACATCCCTGCGACCCTTACGATTTAGCTTATGAAAAAATAAATATACAAATGTCATGAAGTAGGGGAATTGTCTGTTATCAAATTACATAAAATGTAATATATAAAAGCACCCCTAATTTTACCTCCCTTTTCTTATAATATTGATACTATAAGCAGCTATTTACTAGGCCTAATCAAAGTTTTTGCCTTTGCTCACAAGGTCCCAAGATAAGAGAAAAATAAGTTCAAGAGCAAAGATCAATTAAATTTAATGGGGAATATGAACTAGGAAAAGAATGGCAAATGGAGAATTTGCTCTGAGGAATGGTCTGATAGCATGGTTTACTGGATAGGGCATTGGACTTGGAGTCATGAAAATTTGGACTCAAATTCTGCCTCAGATACTTTCTAGCTATGTGACTCTGGGCAAATCACTTAACCGCTTTGTACTTTAGATCTGTTCACTGAAGAGGTTGGACTCAATGGCCATTAAATTCTATCCAGTTCTAAATTCAGGATTTTATGATACTTGATCAATGAAGGAAATTGTGATGGCACCATATACAAGGGAGAATTGGGCAAAAGGGGGACCTATGAATTTCTAGACAAATTTACTGGCTTAACTTTGCCTAGGGCTGACCCAGTTTATTCTTCTGACCCGTTAATCATCACCAATAAGCATTTATTAAGAAATTAATTATGTGCCAAGCACTATAAAATACAAGCAGTCCCAGCCCCCAAGAATTGTACAGTCTATTGGAGGTGACAATAAGTAAATAGCTAGGTGTCGAGGTAATACATGTTTTTATCCTTTGTTTTAAAAGAAGGCCAGTGACATCAAGGAGCAATGTCTTGACTTGCCTATTAATTGCATTTAAATGAGGCAGAGTTTCATAAAATCATCAACATCACTCTCTCTTCCATAATCAAAGTGACACAAAAGTCAAGACAACTGGTAATGGTCCAGGATGCAGTGGAAGACGTTGGCATCTTTTATGTCCTACCAAACTCTAAGCACTCCATGATGCTTGCTTCATCTGTCTTCATGGCTACTGGAACAAATTCTCATTTGTTCATTCTTCTAGTGGAAGTTTTAACTTGCCTGGGGTAAACATCCCCCTAATTCACAGACAGGTTTGAGGCCTGTTGACTACATTCAACCTTGTTTGGCCATTCTGTTGAGACAGTTTCCTGGGGTATGGCCACTACACATACCACAGCTTCTTGGAGCCACAGACTAGAGTTGGGTGATAGGTGGACCCCAAAGGTGGATGAGCAGCCCCGAAAAGGACTTGGCAAGCCCTCACATCAGAGGTGCCAGTCGTCCCTGAATATCATACACTTCATAGATAATACCAACAGAGTAGATGAAGGTAATATGAAAAAAAGAAATGATTAGTAGCTCATGAAAGCAGGAAAGACATCTTGAGCTGTCTTGAAAGAAATCATGGAGACAAAGGCAGAGATAAGGGGGCAGAGAATTCCAGGCATAGTGGACAGCCAATGCAAAGGCATAGAGAAGGGAAATAAAGTCTCTTATTCAAGAAACTCCAAGTAGACCGGTATTACAGGATCATAGAGCACAGAACAGGATATAAAATACAAGGAAACTAGAAAAGGAAGAAGGGTAAAAGGTTTAAGAGACATTGGGAGAAGATTATAGAATCATTATACTGTAAAAATTGTAGATTTAGATCTTAGAAAGGAATATGAAGGCCATCTTCAACCACCCCATTTTACAGATGACAGTTTCAGGGGAATCAAGTAACTTCACTGATGTAGTGAACATTGGCAGTGGGATCTAAACTATAGTCCAAGAAAAAGTAATCATTTTGGAAATTGTCTTCATTCCACCAAGCAAATGACTTTTCCTTTGAAAGTATGTAAAACAGTAGCTCCACTGTAATATGAAGCAGTTAGCCCAGGATTCCACTGAAGCAATAGAATTGTAAACTTGTTTTCTTTTCAGGTACTCTAGAGGGCGACATTGAACTAAAAACCCACAAAAGGATCCAGGATAGGCTTATTTTAATATTAGACACTTTGTTTTCTTTCTATTTTCTACTTTCCTTCTTCTGTTTACCATTTGGTGAACATACACATTTCTTTGAGGTGTATTATAAAGTGATTATAAACCAAAATATTGGTGTTTTTGATTTCTATAGGCTGACATTTTTTTTATTTTCCATTGTGCAATTAGGGTTTTTCTTCTCTTTTAGTAGACTCTAGTGGAACATCCAAAATGTTTGTGTAACTACCTTTTCTCATAAGTGGATTTCAATTAATTCACAAAACAATTTTGTTTTTGCAGATGGGATGATTTAGGAGTAAGGTTTTAGGAAGTGTTCTCTCAGGTCTGCCCTTTTCTGTGGTATTTTCATAGAATTCGTTAAGTCATGAAATCTTTGCAAAGATAATCTTTATAAATTAAGAAAAGATAAAAATAAATACAACAGGAAATAGCAAATGACAACTTTACTTTAATCTTGAGATCTAGCAGGGATTATATTATTGATCAAGTAAAACTTGCAAAACAAATTATTTTCAGTAATTCTAATAATAAACTCCCTGGGAGTCAATATGGAAAAATGGAACCTTCCTACATTAACTCGCATACTCAAGTAAGTCAAGTGTAATTTATAGCTTTTTTCCATTAAATTATAGCCTGGTCCTCTATAGACAACAACATAAAACGTTTGAAACTATTAAAAAGATTTTCACTCCCTAATAAAATATTTTAAGTGTGCATTCATTTCACCAGGTGGCATCTTTCTCCTTTTGGTTTCAAGAAACCTTATAGCTGCAGAAGCTTGTAAAGCTAGTTGGGACCAAAAGATCATGGGAAGTGAGATGCAGAACTAGAAAGAGGTCTCTTTTCGCCTAGTCATAGTTCAGATATCTCATGGATGAGGAAACTAAGGTCTGGACTGATGAGAAGACACGCTGAGGTCACAGTCAGGATTTAAAACAATGCTTTTTGGTGGTGTCTAGAGGATGCTGAGGCCAGTGGGGTGTTTCTGCATTTCCCTGGGTCTACTTTGAAGGATGTGGAGGTCTGGCTGCTGGCAGCTCTCAGTTTGCTTAGTACCAGTATGGTGGGCATTTACCCGTTTGTCAGGGGCTATGCTGAAGGGCATGGAGTCTGGCCATTGGAGACTGACTCTTTCCCCTGGCTATCCCGTGTTACACTGGGGGTCCTGGTGTTGTAGTTTACCTTATCCACGATGCTGGGGCTCAGGATCTCCCACTGATTTGCCAAGGTGGGGCTTGCTGCTGAATTGCTGGGTGCTTCCTGTCCCTGTATTGCATGGTACTCTCCTTTTACCCAAGTGAAACAGACCTTTCCTGCCAATCTTCCAGGGTTTCTTGGACTCAATGATTGTTTCACCCCATCTTTTTGCTCATTCTGTCATTCCAGGATTTGTTTTAGAGTTCTATTTTATGGTTCTTTGGAAGTGAATATGGGAAGGGTATGGCAATTTATTGCTTATTCAACCATCTTGGTTCCCAGAAGTCACCAATGCTTTTTAATGCAAAGTTTTTCCCATTATGCTGTGCAGCTATTTGAAAACCAGTTTCTGTCTGAAAAACTTTTGCTTTATCTTTTTAAAAAATGCAACATTAAAAAGTATGCATGAAGCAAGGAGATTATTATTTATTTTTAAACAAACACATCAGAATTCACACATGCAAAAGAAGTAAGTACAAAATATACTATGAGACTTACTTCAATGATTCTGCCATTGTTCAAAATACAAGATGGTTTCCAAGTTGTCCAAGGAAATCAATAACTCTTACTGAAATTGTTAGATTAAACCACTATGGTCTTTTTATAGTAACAAAGAACTGGTAACAAACATAACTCCACTGACTGGAGAATCATGAAAAAAATGTTGTACCTGAATGTAATGGAATGTTGTTGAACTGTAAGAAGCTACGAATATGAACAGGAAGATATATGAACTTATACAAAATAAAATGAGAAGAACCTGGAAAACAGAATACACAATAATTACAATAATATAAACGGACAGAAAAGCAACAAAAATAATAAAAAAAAAGGAAGTGCTGTGAAACGATGGCTAAATTTGACCCCCCAGAAAAGAAATAAGAGAAAGCACCTCATCTCTCCTTCTTTAGAGAGGTCAGTGAACACAGGCATAATCCACTTCATATACTCTGAGGTTTTTCAATATTATAATTAGTTTGACTAAACTTTGACTTTCTTTTTCCTTTTATTTATTCTTTTTTATACGAGATGATTCACCAGGAAGGGGAGGAAGCAGGGATACAAATGAAGAGGTGCAGAAATCTAACATGTCAATTACATTTATTACAAAGAGAAAATCAGTATCACTGCTCTGTAATAACACCTCAGATATTTTGCATGGTTACACTGAGTTTGTATTCATTAAACTGGGCATTTACCAAAGGAGCAAATTATACTTTGTATTGCAAGAAGATAAGTTCCTAGATTATCGAGAATGTCTATCCAAAATTATTTTTGGTAGTGAAAAAGTTCAGATCTATTATTTTAATGGCATAGAAAACTCCCATTGTAGAAACCCCTTCCACCAATGTGCATCAGTAACTCATCAGCAACTTATAGTCTTAGAGAGATGCCTTCACTGAAAGGTCAAGTATGTGTCCGAAACAGAACTTAAAATCACATGTTACCTAAGTCCAAGACCAGGCCACTATACCATACTGCCTTTGATCCATACAAAACTCTCAACTTAATGTGAAAGAGTTAAAGAAAATACTCACCTAAGAAAATAGCTTAAGAACTTATTGTTTTTTCATCTTCCCTCTTTTCTCGCTGCTGATTTGGTAGGTCTAAGATCTTTCTCATTTGTAGGTGTTTTGCCTCAAAAACTAAATTATAAACTTTTAAGATTGCTTAATGAGGGGCAAACCATTCCAGAGTAGAAATGGAGCAGGTCCAAGCACCTGAGCCAGTCAGAGTAGGACCAGGCCTATGAGCAGCTCCTGCATGTAGAACATTTTTCAGAAAAAAAATAAATATATACATTCACAATACATGTATAACTAGTTGGATGAGCAGTTGTTAATTGTTCAGTGTTACTGAGGGAGAAGGTCTCTGGTGGAGTACCCTAGGGACCTTTATCTGGCCCTGTGCTCTTTAAATCTTTCTCAGTGATCTGGATAAAGCCATAGACCTTGACTGACTAGCTCATCAGATTGCATCAGATAAGTTGAAATACAAAACTTTTACATGAAAAGTTTTATAGTTAATTACACAAAAAAATCAGCTTCATCAATGTAAGATGGGGAAGGCATGATTAGGAAACAGTTGTTCTAAAAAGAATCTGGAGACTTGGCAGGTTAGCATGAATCATCAACATGATGTGGCAGCCAAAGAAAGGTAAGGTAATAGTGAGCTGCATTTAATGGGGCATAGTTTCCAGGAATAGGAGGTGATTGCTGCACTCTGCTCTGCCCTTAGCAGAACTCATGGGAAGGATAGAGTTTGTTTCTGAAAAAACATGGTCTAAGAATAACATTAATAAACTGGAGATTGTCCAAAGGGGATAACTAGTCTGATGAAAGACCTTGAATCTATAACATATAATAATCAAGAGAAGGAACCAGGCATACTTAGCCTGGAGAAGCAAAGACTCAGGGGAGAGAGAAAGGGAGCTGTACTCAAGCATTTCTGGAAAAGGGATTAAGTTTGTTCTCTCTGTCTCCAGAGGGAAGAATTTGAAACAATGGCTACAAAAAGAAGTTGCAAAATACAACAATTCAGAATAGAAGATTGGGAAAAAATCTCTACAACAATTTGAGCTATTCCACAAAAGTAGAATTGGGCTGACTAGAGAGGCTATGGACACAACATCGTCAAAGTCTTCAAGCAAGGCTGGATGATCTCTTATTGGAGATGTTATAGTGCAATTCCTTTGACATATTCTGTTGAACTAGATGGCCCCTAAATTCCCTTTTAGTACTCAACTTCTATGTTTTGGTGAAACCTTTCAATTTTCCTGAATAATTTTTTTTTTGTTTTTCTCTAAAAGATTTCAAAGTACTGTACTTAACTGTTATGAAAAGGTAGTACAAGTAGTTTGGGGTATTACTATGGAGGGTTCAGTCTGCCAGGTTAATTGACCTCTCCCCTTTCTTTGCTTTTCTTGTTTTTTGCTTTGTTGCTGCTGCTGTTGTTTTACAGGAAATCAGAGCTAACTGACTTGCCCAGAGTCACACAGATATTATGCGTCCGAGTTCATATTTGAATTCAGGTCCTCCTGACTCCACAGTCAGTGCTCTATCCACTATGCCACCTAAGTGCCCCTGAACTCTCCTCTTTAACCTTCTTTGCCTCTAGAGAATTAATTAGCCATATTCTATTAAAATAATTACTCTTTTGGGGGTCCCATAGCAAAATAATGATCCCTCAGGTATATGTGGGTCTCTCCTTTCCTGCTTTATGCAGTTTATTTTAATTAAAAGTTAGAAGTACAATCACAAAATCTCAGGACCCTCAGAAAGTTACTAATACTTAGGCAGAGGTGCTGTTCTTGGCACTAATTGAAATTAATGTTATCTCTAGTTAATACATTGCATTTTTGTAGTTGAGGTAAATTTCAAATCATTAGAAATATTTGGCTAAGGCTTCTAGGAGCCAAGAGAGTGGAGAAGCAGTAAATTGCCATAACACTCTCATAGTCACCTCTAAACAGCCATTAAATAGTTCCCCCAAACAAATCTTGGAATAGCAGAACCAGCAAAAAGACAGGATGAAACAGTCTTTTAGCCCAAGAAACTTGGGAGAATGGCAAGAAAGGTCTGTCTCACTCAGGTAAAAAGGGAGCCCAGTACAGGACAAGAAGTGTCCCAGCAAGCCCGCAGCAAGCCTCACCTCAGCAAATCAGTGGGAGATTCTGAGCCCCAGTGTGGTAGAGCAGGCAAATGCCCATACCAGGTCCCTGTATGTGCCTCAGCATAGCCAGGGAACAGGCAGACTCCAGTTCTGAGAACCACCATGTGCTTCAGTACAGCCTCAGACAAACAGGCAGCCTCCAGCAGCCAGACAGTCACTTGCTTCAGTGTAGCCCCAAGGAAACAAAGACAGACCCCTAAGGCCTCAGCACACAGGAGACACCAGCACTAAGAGGTCAGCTCAGTACCAGGTAAGCTGCCAGATCCCAACAGCCTCCAGTAGCACCAGATACTCCTAATCCCACACCCTCGGCACAGAACCAGACAAGAGAGGGCCCTGTGAGCCCCAGGGCAACATCAGTACAGCACCAAGTAAACAGTCATGACCTGCAGCCCTTGGCACAAGAAGCCTGATACAGTGTCCTCCCCTATGCCTGGAGCAGAACTCAAATGTAAAAGAAAGTAAAAAGGCCAAAAAAAGATGAGCAAAAAAACAACAAAAATAATCTGACCATAGAAAGTTATTATGGTGACAGGGAAGACCAAGACACAAACTCAGAAGAGGATCATAGTGTCAAAACACCTATATGCAAAATCTCAAAGAAAACCAGGAAATGGTTGCAAACCCAGAAAGAATCCACAGTAGGCTCAAGGAGGAGTTTAAAAATCATGAGAGGTAGAAGAAAAAATGGGAAAATAAGTGAGAGTGATACAAGAGAATTATTTTAAAAATTAAAGATTCAACTAGTTGAAAAAATAAAACAATTGCTTTAAAAGTAGAATTTGCCATATGGAAAAAGATACAAAAATCCGCTAAAGAAAACAACTTTCTAAAAAGTACAATTGACCAAATGGAAAAGGAAGTACAAAGCTAAGTGAGGAAAATAACTCCTTAAAAGTTAGAATTGGGCAAGTGAACCATAATGACTCTATGAGACATCAAGAATAAATCAAACAAATTCAAAAGAATGAAAAAAATATACAAGAAAATGTAAAACACTCCTTTGAAAAACAACTGACCTGGAAAATAGTTCTAAAAGAGACAGCATCAAAATTATTAAACAACAGGAATCCATAAGCAAAAGAAGGACCTGGACAGCATCCTTCAAGAAATTATCAGTAGAAACTGCCCTGGTGTCCTGGAACCAGAGGGTGAAATTGGCATTGAAAGAATCCACTGATCACCTCAGGAAAGGGATTGCAAAGCTAAAACTTCAAGGTACTTTAGAGCCAAATTTCAGCATTATCAGGTAAAGGAAAAATTATTCCAAAGCATTCAGAAAGAAATAATCCAAATATTGGGGAGCCACAATCAGGATTACACAGGATTTAGCAGCTGCAACATGATCAGAGGTCATGGAACATGATATTCTGGAAGGCCAAGAAGCTAGGACTGCAATAAAAAATCATCCACTAGGTGAAATTAAGTATAATACTCCAAGGGAAAAAAAATGGTCATGCAATGAAATGGAAGGATTTCAAGCTTTCATAAGAAGAACAGAATTGAAAAAAATTTTAATCTCCAATATCAAGACTCAAGAGAAGTCTGAGAAGGGAAAAAGGGCAAAGAAAACATAAAAGCTCAATGGAGTTGAACCATTTACATCCCTACGAGGAAAGATGATGCTTGTAATTCTTAAAAATTATACCACACATAGTAGGAGGAATATACATAAACAGAATGTACGGGCATAAAGTGAATTTGATGGAATGGCATAAAAATAACTAAGAGAGGAGAAAGAGGAGCACACTGGGTACAGAAGGGAAGCAGAGGTAGAATGGGTAAATTCACATGAAGAGCCTCAAAAAACCTATTACAGTGGAGGGAAAGATGGGAGAGTGGGTGGTGGGCATTATTTAAATCTTACTTTCATCAGGATTGGCTCAAATAGAGAATAATACACACAATCAGTTGAATACAGACATCTATCTTACCCAACAGGAAACTAGGAGAGGAGGAAATTAAGTGAAAGTGGAGGGGGGCTGACAGGAGAGGGCAGACCGGGGGAGGCAGTAGACAGAAGTAAAAGGCTGGTGAGGAGGGAAAGAGTAAAAGGAGAGAGAGGACAAACAGGAAGGAAAAGAGGGTATAGGGAAATACACAGTAATCATAAGTGTGAATGCGAAGAGGATGAACTTTCTCATGAAACAGAAGCAGATAATAGAGTGGATCGAAACCCAAAATTCGATAGTATGTTGTTTACAAGAAACATACTTAAAGCAGGGAGACACACACAGAGTAAAGGGAAGGGGAGCAGAATCTGTTATGCTTCAGCTGAAGCAAAAAAAAAACCCCAAAAGCAAAAAACCAGGGGTAGCAATCCTTGAGCTCAGACAAAGCGAAAGCAAAAATAGATCTAATTAGAAGAGATAAGGAAGGAAACTACATATTGCTAGAAGGTACCTCTAGGACTTCTTAAACTTTTTCTACTCATGATCCCTTCAGTACTTCTTAATCTGTAGGTCATGACCCCATATGGGGTTTAAGAAGAATTATCAGGCTTAGACAATGATGTAATATCAATATTAAACATATATGCACCAAATGGTATAGCATCCAAATTCTTAAAGTAAGTTACAGGTTCATGACCAAACAAGAGATAGAGAGCATTATGAAACGTAAAGGAAATAATTTTGATTATTTTAAATTAAAAAGGGTTTGCACATACTAAACCAAAACAACCAAGATTTAAAAAGCAGAAATCTGGAAAATAATCTTTATACCAAGTATCTCTGATAAAACCCTAATTTCTCAAATATATAGAGAACTGAGTCGAATTTATGAGAATATCCAATTGATAAATGGGTCAAACAGGCAGTTTTAAGATGAAGAGATCAAAACTATCTATAAGCATATGAAGAAGTGCTCTAAATCACTTTTGATTAGAGAAATGCAAATAAAAACAACTTTGAATTACCACCTCCCACCTACCACTTTGGCTAATATGACAAAAAATAAAAATGATAAATATTGAGAAGATGTGGGAAAATTGGGGCACTAATTCAGTGTTGGTGGAGTGGTGAACTGATCTAACCATTCTGGAGGGCAATTTGGAGCTATACTCAAAGGACAACCACACTGTGCCTACCCTTTGATCCAGCAATACCACTGCTAGATATGTATCCCAAAGACATCTTAAAAAAGAGGAGAGGACCTACTTGTACAAAAACGTTAATAGCTGTGTTTTTGTTTTTGTTTTTTGTGGTGGAAAAATATTGGAAACTGAGGGGATGCCCATCAATTGGGGAATGGCTGAACAAGCTGTGGTATATGAATGTAATGGAATACTATTGTGCTATAAGAATGATGAATTGGCAGATTTCAGAAAAAACCTGGAAAGACTTGTATGAACTGATGCAAAATGAAATTAGTAGAAACAGGAAAATATTGTACACAATATCAGGAACACTATGTAATGATCAACTATAAATGACTCAGCTCTTTGCAGCAACACAATGATCTAAGACAAGTACAAAGGACTCATGAAGGAAAATGCTGTACACATTCAGAAAAAGAACTGATGGCTTGTGAATGCAGATGAAAGCATAATTTTTTCCCTTTATTCTTTTTCATGATTCCTTTCCATTTTTATGTTGCTTCTTTTACAACTGTGACTAATATGGAAATATGTTTTACATGATAGTACATGCAAAACCTATATCAAATTTCCTACCATTTTAGGCAGAGAGGAGAGGAAGGAGAGAGGGCAAAAAATTTAGAACACAAAATCTTGTAAAAATTAATGCTAAAATTTCTTGAGATATAATTTGGAAAAAATAAATACTACTAAAAACAAACTTGCTAAGCCATTTAATAAAAAAGAAATATTTGGCTAAATAGTTGAGTGGAGTTCGCTATACTTCTCATTAGTGAACAAGCACCAGAGGCTGAAAGTGAGGAAAGAGCAGGCTCTTCCTTAGAATGCTCTTCAGTCTTTAAAGAGCTGGGTCCGATTAATGACTGCTGCCCAGATCTTTTACTCAAAGCTACTTTTGGTAGTCCTCATTGAGCTCCTCCTTCTTGGCCATATTTCAGTCTTATTTTTTCTTCCCAGCAACTAAGTGGTATAGTGGATAGAGTCAGGCCTGTAGTTAGGAAAACATCTTCTTGAGTTCAAAGCTGGTCTCAGACATTTACTAGCTGTGTGACCCTGGGCAAGTCATTTAACCCTATTTGCCTTAGTTTCCTCATCTTTAAAAGTAAGCAGGGGAAGGAAATGGCAAACCACTCTAATATCATTGCCAACAAAACCCCAAAAGAGATCACAAAGAGTCAGAAACAACATTTTTTTTCTCCTTTCACATGTTACTACTGTGTCACTGATTTTTTTTCCCATTCAACCCATTAAATCCTGAAGAGGGAAGTGCTAATGAAGTTGACCCCTTTGCTGCATTAGTTATTGGGGTCTCCCTTCTCCTCATAGTTAGGTTTCTGTAAGATAATATATGTCTTTAAGAATCCAGGGTGTGTTGGGGTGGCTAGATGGCTCAGTGAATAGAGCACAGGCCTTAGAGTCAGGACCTGAGTTCAAATCTGGCCTCACACATTTAACACTTACTAACTGTGTGACCGTGGGCAAGTCACTCAACCCCAATTACCCTGCCCTCCCCCTCCACAAAGAAAAAAAAAGTATCCAAGGTATGACAATTTTACCTTCTGGCTCAAAGATTGCTATAGTTCCAAATCATCCATTACCAGACACTATTCTAGCATATGGGCAGAGCAACGGTGCATTTCAAACTCCAAAAATCTTGTAGAAAAACCCACTTAATGTCATATTTATCAATTGAATTAGTCAAGGCAATAAACATTTATTAAGCTCTTATTAGATGACAGACACTATATTAACCATGGGAGATACCAATACAAGCAAAAGGAAAAAAAAAGATAGTTCCTGCCCTCAAAGGCTTATATTTTAATGAAGACAATACACAAAAAAAGGAACTAAAAATAAGTGGGAAGAAATAAAAGAGAGAAGAGAAAAAGTACCTGATTTGGGACATGCTGTTAATATTTGGCCAATCGGAAGCATTGCTGGCTTGGCCTTTCTCCAAAATGGAATCCCTGGGAGGAACTTTGACAATGGGAAAAGAAGACTGGCATTTCAAAAGATGTTCCACTGTTAGAAGCTTTGGCAAGATGGACATTCCAGGATGAGGAGACCCACTGAGGGAGGTTCCAGGGTGATACTGCAGTTGAGTGATGGTATTGAAGTGAAGGAAGTCAGAAGCACAGCCGTAAGAGGAATTCAATTCTAACTGTTCCCTGGGAACAGATAGGAAGCCTACACTTTTTCTCCTCAAGCTGGACAAGCTTCATGACTATTCCCTTGGCCCTTGGACAAGAGTTCATTTGACCTAACACGAGGTAGCTTTAGTCAGCAGCAATTTTCTTTCATAATCTGACCGATTCACACCAGCTTCCTGGGTCCTTTCCTACTGCTCACAGATAGATTCAGAGGAACAGCACCCTTTCCCAGAGATTCCTCTCCTCTCAGTAACGCATAGATAGGACACAATCTTAACCCAATAGGCAAGCTCCAAGAAAGAAACATTGACTAGAACCAATAAGGATGAGTATTTGACAGCTTAGTTCAGAGGCAAGCAAAGGAACTTTCTTGCAGCTGGGTTTTATAGACTCAGTGTTATTGCAAGAAGATGACGATTCAGCTGCCTGAATATAGCTTTTTCCCCTATTTTTTGCCCCTTCTCTGTGCATCCATTCTCCTCACAAATCCCCCTTCTCCCCTAGATGAGCCTGTTGACAGCCACACCTACTGGGCATCCTTATATGAGTGGCATGCTCCTCCCCAAGTATTCAAAAGCTGATTTCTTACCTGTTTGAACCAAGCAGCTGCATTTCACTGACAATGTGTCAGTCTGACTTCAAATTTCTTGCTTTAACTTGGCTCAAAGTGAGCACAGATAAACTTTGCAAAGTTATCTCCAAATGGGGGGTGATGTCAAAATCAATTTATTAGAGCATTCAAAAGAAGACAAAAGTGTCAAACTATAGATAAGAACTTCTGCACTTGGGAGGAAAACTCTCTGAAATGAAAAAGGTAATTCATTTATAAATGTCTTGCTTTAAATCATGTTTATACTCTCAACATCTACTAATTCTTTTTAAAATGCAATTTCTATCACCCATTTCTCTAAACCTGAACTAGAAACTGCCTACATCTTTTTGAATGGACATGAAACCCAAATGCTTTTATTTCCCTCTAACAGCCATCATTCTCATTTGGTTTGCTGTGAGAATAAAATTTTAGGACTTAGGGGTGCAGTGGGGACTTGAAATAAGAAAGAGGAGAAAACAAAACCAGCGGAAGGAGCTTGACTTCCCACAGCTAAGGAATGATGTTAATCCTCAGGAACAGTATCTGCAATTCTCGTGAACACAACCACTCTTCCTTCCATTTCTTTAATCATTTTGTCTACTTTAATTATTTTTTTTGCAATGTCTATAATCTGCAGTCTATTTTTTCCTTTCTGTGAATGTATTCGCTTCATGAACAGCAGAGATAAATATGCTGATTTTGAGAAACAGAGTGGTTTCCTAAGCAACAGTAGCTTGCTCTATTTTCTCTAATATTTTCTGTACCTCAAAAAATAAATATATTTAGTTTTAATTTTGATGATTTTTTTTGCTAGTCTTGCCAGAAGCTGACAGATGTGAATATTTTATCATTTTGTCTTTCCTAAATGTATTATTTTACCTCTAAAAATAAATATTGAAATCATAATGTATAACAGTGACTCCTCTGTCCCACCATTGTTTGGTAGATAGACATATTATATTATACCCTTTCCATTGGGTTATCAAGTATGCTTAAGAGGATTGGGGGTACAATTCCAGATTGTTCTCCAAAATGGTTAGATCAATTGACAATTCCACCAGCAATGAATTAGTGTCCCAATATTTCCACATCCCCTCCAGCATTTGTCACATTTATAACCTTCCCCTTCCTTCATTTTAGCCAATCTGGCAGGTGTAAAATGATATCTCAAGGCTGTTTTAATTCGCATTTTCTTTATTTTTAATTATTATTCTTTTTAAAAAATTTTTTTTTGTATTTTGGAGGGCAATTGGGGTTAAGTAACTTGCCCGAGGTCACACAGTTAGGTTTTTGTGTGTGTGAATGTTAAGTGTCTGAGGCCGGATCCAAACTCAGGTCCTCCTGACTCCAGGCCGGCACTTTACTCATTGCGCCCCCTAGCTGCCCCAAAGCCACCTAGATGCCCCACATTTGTCTAATCAATGAGAATTTTTCTCATATGACTATAAATTGTTTTGACTTCTTCATAAAATTGCCTGTTCATATATTTTGACCATACCTGTTTCTGTCTAATGGTAGCCATGGGAAGGGGGGGGGAATAAGAAAAAGTATAAATTTACATGATAATTTTGTTGTATATTTAAAAGGAATAGCAAATTGTATATAGTAGATTTACTGTTTCATATGCAATCATCTTTTTATTGCACTATGTTATGGAAATTGTTGTTTTATCCATAAATTAAGAAGGGGGGGTCTAAACTCTGCAATTGGCTCAATCCCACATGGACTGTGTTCTCTCAATTTTAAGAGTCTGATTTTAAACATCTCACTTCCAATTAATCACTTAACAGTCAGATTAGCTTTTATGAAGGAATATTTACTTCAAAAGCATAGCAAGAATAGTAATAATAATAAAACCCTTCTTTCCTTAAGATATGGAGAGGGGGGGAGATATAATCTCCTATACACTTCCCTTGATCTCTGAGGAGAGGGAAATCTGGTTCACAGTTTAACTTAATTCCTATATAACCAGTGATAATAATTTCATATCAATTTATATAAAGGACAGAACCTGAACTAATAAACTAGAAGAAGAGCCTGGACCCAACAACTTCTTTGTTCTCTGAACAAACTCAGAGAATACCTCTTCCTATGTCAAATCCAGATGAGGCTTACCTTATACCTATTAAAGATGAGACCTTAACCTGAGGCACTAACTTGAGTAATGGGACTTTTTCTTATCTTAATTTTTTTTGGACATATACTATGTTGTGGAATATTAATGGTAAAGAAAGCACAGATATCCTGAGTCATAATTTCAATTGACACTTTGTGAACTCTCTTATTTCATTGTATTTACTATCTATTTAACAAAATTCCTTTCTCGTTCAATGATTAAACATTTATGGAGATCATAAATTTGAGTAACACAGCACCTTGAATTAGAATGGCTCTAAAATGTATTTAAGCTTTCTCATTCTTTTGTTCAGGCAGTGAGAACTTGGGTTTTGACTCGTACATACAAGCAAGCTAGTATTGTCTAGCTTTAAGGGAATTATATATATGTATGTATGTAGGTAGGTAGGTAGGTAGGTAGGTAGGTATGTATGTATGTATGTATATATGTAGGTATATATCACCTAGTCTGTGTGTCTCTTTTAACCAAACTTTCAGATTAACACCATTAGTTAGCATTGGCGTTACTAGCACCAAATTCGAAGGCCAAAACTGCTTGGACTAGTAACCAGAACCTTCCTTGATGGAATAGCATTCACATTCAGCCTGAAATCCTGGCTCCAAGTTCACTATAGACTGAGATCCCAGGTCCAGGGACTCCAACCCCTGTACTTTGAGCTGGAAAGAATGAACATAATATATACAGTTCTCACTTTTCACAAGTGAACAGTTCCACAGACCAGTAATTTTTGTATAATGTGAATATCCCCAAGGAAATGGGGAAGAGAAAGAGGGAGACAGGAGACACTCCCATGTGAAGGTAGGGGGCAGGTACAATGTTGAAGGACATGTGGGAGCCAGGAGGGGTGTAGCCAGTCACATAGGGCCCTGGCCATGAGATGAGGAAAAAGGTGGCAGGCAGACACATAAGTGACCAGACATGGACACAGACAGAAGAAGATAGGCAATATGCAGTGGGTCTAGGAACAGACATGCGGTACCCAAGGACAAAAGGACAAAAGACACACAGGGATGGACAGGCAGATAGGTGAGTGGAGCAGGGCAAAGGTGCCCTCTTTTGTTTGGGAGATCTTGAGCCCCCAGTCAAGTAGCAGGTGGGATCTCTCTCCATATCCCTTCTTCTACTTTCACTTAGAGGGTTTTTTTTTTAAGGAGGGAAGAAGTTGGGAGGTCACAGAGCACCTACTGTATAGTAAAGTTAACAGTTTTTTTGAGGGGGAGTAGTGCAGATTTCTTTCAGAATTCTATAGGAAGTCAAATTCGCATTATGCAAATTTATATAAAGCAAGAATTTATTTGTAGGGGAAGACGAAGCTGTGTCTCTACCCTCCCCCTTTCCCCAACTCAGCTTAATGCATACTGCCCATGCTATAGGTGAATAAGACTTTCCTTGGATGTCACCTATAAAAAGTAATATTGTCCCAATCTGATCATTTTAAAAATATAGTCAGTTTAAGCTTGTAATTTTTACATGGTTTTAAGGTTTAGTACTGAAGAGAAATTATTTGCTAAATATTTTGTATGCACCACCACTGATACATAGAAATTGCATGACCCTGGCCAAGTTACTTAACCTCTAAGTGTTCTGGACAATCTAAATATCTTTGTGGGTGGAAGGTGTATATCTTTATAGGCACCTTAACTTCTGAATGTTCTGGTCAGTGATTTACATATCTTTAAACAACTTTTTGTTCAGTCATTTTTCATTTGTGTCTGATTCTTTGTGATCCTGGGTTGGGGTTTTCTTGGCAAAAATAGTAGAGTGATTTCCCATTTTCTTCTCCAGCTCATTTTACAGATGAAGAAACTGAGACAAACTTGGTTAAGTGACTTGTCCAGGGTCACACACCTATTAAGTGTCAGAAACTGGATTTGAACTCAGGAAAGGTGAGTCTTCCTGACTCCAGGCCCAGAGCTCTATACACTACACAACCTAAGTTGCTTCCAACCAATAAGCTCCTTTAGGAAAGGGAATTTTTTGTTTCCATTTGTCTTTAATTTCAGTCCAAGTGTCAGGCATTTAGTAAGTGATTGTTGAATAAATGAATGATGTAAGAGAAGACAAAGTAATTCAGTTCATCAAATTACAGATTGTACAGCAAGAGGTAAATGGAGAACTCATGGGACTAATTATTTTAGTTAATGTTCATTCTTATACAAAATTTGTTTAGCTCACTGTTTCATCTAAGGTGTTTTTTTTCTATTTGATTTTTTGTAGTACACTGGTTTGCTAACCTATTCTAAGCAAGAAGACTTGACAGCACACACACACACACACAGACACACACACAGAGTTTCCTACTTGTTTTTCAAGGTAAAAATATTCTAAGTCTGAGTAAATTATTTCTGCTTCAGGACTTAGCAACTTTTTCAAAAGGGGTAGAAATAGTTGGTGATACTAAAAAACAGTAGGCCTAAATTATAGGCATCACAAGTGAATACATTAGGCTTGATTTGAGACACTGGGGAGTGGAATTAGGGAGGAAAAGATGTAGGATTCAGGGCAAAAGAGACATATCCTCCTAGAAAAATGAGGATGCAAACAGGGGCACGGTCCGCATAGGGAGGTTGCTTGTCTTTGGGTATGGCTATCTTCAAACAACAACAATAAAAAGCCTGAAGGTGCTTCAAAACACCTTAGTCATGGAATACTCAAAGTAAACCAAGGTCAGAATCATAAGATTCTGAGCATTGGAAGGGACCTTAGCAGCCACTCAGTCCCGTCCATAAACAAAACAAATTCTCATAGCTGAAAAGTGTTTATCTAGGTGGAAAATTTCTGAAGAAAGGGAACTAATCACTTCCCGGAGCAGTCTGTTCAACTTTTGGGCATCTCAAATTGTGATTAAGTATTTTTTTTTCTTTCTGACATTAAGCCGCAATTGGCCTTTATGCATCTTCCTCTCCACTTCCTCTCACCTATGCTCTGCCTTCTGTAGACAAACAGCACAGGCACAATCCTAATCCACATAGCATTTTGAGAATTTGAAGAAACTATGGCATCCCCTGAGCCTTCTTTTCATTAATATTTCCTTCAGTTGATCCTCATATGACATATACTCAAGGCTTTTCACCAACCTGGTTGCCCAGCTCAGGACATTCTCCAGCTTTATCAATGTATTTTTTAAAAGTTAATGATTCTAGGGTGGCTAGGTAGTGCAGTGAGCAAAGCGCTGGCCCCGGAGTCAGGAGGACCCGAGTTGGGTTCCAGCCTCAGACACTTAACACAAAAAACTAGCTGTGTAACCTTGGGTGAGTTACTTAATCCCAATTTCCCTCCAAAAGGCAAAAGGCAAAAAAAAAAAAAAGTTAATGATTCCTCAGAGATTTCTTCCTTGATCAACATAAAGATAAATGGGTTCTTTCTTCCAAACTTGAGGATTCCCATCTATAGAAAGGGGGAGACCAGGACCTTAACAGGGAAAAATGGGGTCTCACTCTAGTACATCTGAATGGGGTTCCCATCTCTGATATCAAAGAAGTTTCAGCCATTCTGAAAATCAATTTAGAATTATGATAATAAAGCAAATAAAATGCCCATACTTTTTGACCCATAGATCCTGTTGATATGTACAGGCACTAAAGAGGTCAAACATAATAAGGTCTAGCTTACACTAAATAATTTATAGCAGAACTTATTTACTAACAAAGAGCTTGGGGAGGGGGGAGGTAAACATGTATCATTTGAGGAACGGCTAAAAATTGTGATATATGAGTATAATAATTTTTGTTGGTTCATAAGTAGAATTAATATGAACTGAATCAAAGCAAAGTATAAAGAGTATACACTATGATAACAACATAAAAAAGAATAATAACCAAAAAAATAAAAACCAAAACCTGTGTAATTATAATGACCAAATTTGACTCTATAGAAGAGGTAAGTACCTCCCTTCTGTCTTTGCAAAGGTGGGGGCTATGGATATGGAATATGGCATATAGCGTGAGACCTAATTGATGTGTTGCCTAGTTTTACTGAACTGCTTTTTATTCATCTTTCTTTTTAATTTTGTTATGACTGATGAATCCATCCTTCTAAAACTATAGTTTATAAGCCCCCACCAATATATTTGCCTTTAATGGTCAGTCAGAGGACACAGTCCAAAGGAAAGGAAATAACTAAAGTGACATTGCAGGAAAAATAGTGAAATCATTAACAAAAAATTGTTATTGAGTCATTTCAATCATGTCTGACTCTTCATGACCCCATTTGGGGGTTTCTTGGCAATTATATTGGAGCCATTTCCTTCTCTAGCTCAGATCAGGATACTGAGGCAAGCAGAGTTAAGTGACTTGTTCAGGGTTAGACAGTTTATAAGTGTTTAAAACCAGATTAGAATTTAAGATGAGTCTTCCTGAGTCTAGGCCCAGTACTCTATCCATTGCACCAATGTGTTAGACACTGTTATAAGTACTATGGATATCAAAAAAAGGCCAAAAGAAAAAATCTGATTACTCTTTAGGAACTCACAGTCTATTGGGAAAGACAGCACGCAAACATTTACTTACAAACAAGATATACAAAGGTTAAATATGGGTATTCTCAGAAAGAAGGTACTTAGATTAATGAGGACTAGGAAAGCCTTCTTATAGAAGGTGGAAGACTTTTTTTTTGCCTGATACTTGAAAAAAAAACAAAAAATTCTAAGTAGTGAAGAAGTAGAAGAAAATTTTAGGTATGGAGAAGAACCAAAGAAAACACCCTGATTCAGGAGGCCAATATCACTGGATTGTAGAGTATGTGGAGGAGAATAAAGTCATTAAGACTTGAAAGGCAGGACAGGGTCAGGTTATGAAGTGGTTTGATTTTATAGTTGGGCCTGGAGGTAATTAGGAAGCCATGGAGTTTATTGAATAGGGGCATAACATGGTCATATTTGAACTTTAGGAACATCAGTTAAACATGGAGGATGGACTGGAATAGAAAGAGATGAGGCAAGGAGATCAAAAAAGAGGCTACTGTAAAAGACCGCAAGTGAAATGATGAGGATGAGGAACAGGTACATGAAGGAATTATTTTTGTAATGCAGTAAAAAGAGTACTTAAGGGAAATTTATATCTCTAAATTTATTAAATTTATATTTACATCAATAAAAACAAGAAAGAGCAGATCAATGAATTGGGCATACAACTAAAAAACTAGGAAAAGAAAAAATTAAAAATCCCCAATTAAACTTCAAAATAGAAATCTTAAGAATCATAGGAAGGGTTCATAAAATTGAAAGCAAAAAATGTGAACTAATAAATAAAACTATAGTTTGTTTTTATGAAAAAATAAAATGGATAAATTATTGTATAATTTTATTATAAAAAAGAGAGAACCAAATTACCAGTATCAAAAATGAATAAGGTGAGTATACTACTAATGAGGATGAAATTAAAGCAATTATTAGGAGCTATTTTGCCAAATTATTTGCCAAGAGAACCAGTGATCTAATTAAAATGAAGGAATATTTACAAGTTATAAATTGCCCAGATTAACAAAAGAGGAAATAGAATACTTAAATGATCCTACTTTAGAAAAAGAAATTCAGGGTGGCTAGGTGGTACAGTGAGGAGAACATTGGCCCTGAAGTCAGGAGGACCTGAGTTCAAATCCAATCTCAGACACTTAACGCTTATTATCCATGTAACTTTGGGCAAGTCACTTAACCCCAACTGTCCTCCAAAAAAAAAGTAGAAAAAGAAATTGAATGTGCCATTAATGAATTCCTTAAAAAAAATTCCTCAAGACCAGATGTATTTACAAGTAAATTCTACAAGGTATTTGAAGAACCATTAATTGTAATATTATCTAAGATTATTTGAAAAATAGATAAGGAAAGATTCCTATCAAATTCTTTCTATTACACATACATGTTTTAATAGCTTAGCCCAGGAGATCAAAAACAAAGAAGAAAACTATCTTCAAATTTCCCTAATGAATGTTGATAAAAATTAATTAAAATACTAGCAAGATGAGTACAGTAATATATCACAAAGATCACACACTATGAACAGGTGAGTTTATACCAATAATTCAGTGCTGGTTAAGCAGTAGGAAAACTATGACCATAACTGATCATATCAATAGCAAAAATAACAATTATCATATAGATGCAAAAAAATCTTTTTGACAAAATACAATAGTTCTACTAAAAACACCAGAAAACATAGAAATCCATGACATCTTTAGTGGGGGTAAATTAGGAAACTTTCCAAATACATCATAAGCAGCACAAGGATGTCCAATATCACCATTATTATTGTACCAGAAGTGCTAGGTATAGTAATAATACAATAAAAAGAAATTGAAGGAATAAGAATAAGCAACAAAGGAACAAATCTATCATTCTATGCAAATGATATGATGGTATACTTACAGAACCCCGGAGAATCAACTAAAATAAGTAGTTGAAACAAATAACAATTTTGGCAAAATTGAAGAATATACAATTGACCCACAAAAATCATAAACATTTCTTTATATTACCAACAAAACCCACAAACAAAACCAACAAAACAATAGGAAGAGATACAAAGAGAAATTCCACTAAAAATACTGTAGACAGTATTAAATACTTGAAATACTACCTGCAAAGACAAACCAGGTACTTTTTGAACACAAATATGAGAGATTTTTCACACAAAGATATCTAAACAAAAGGAGAAATATTAATTTCTCATGGTGAGCCAATATAATAAAAATGAAGATTCTACCTAAATTAGTTTACTTATTTTTACCTAAATGCTTTACTTATTCAGTGCCATATCAATCAAAATACCAAAGAATTATTTAATAGAGCTAGAAAAAATAATAACAAAATTCATCTAGAAGAACAAAATGTCAGGAGAATCAGGAGAATCAAGAGGGAAAATATGAAGGAAGGCAGCCTACAAGTACCAGACTTTAAACTATATTACAAAAGAGTAAGCAGCAAATTAATCTGGGACTGGCTAAGAAATAGAATGATGGATCAGTGGAACAGATTATGTACATAATATATAGTAGTAAATGACCATAATAATCTTACATTTGATAAACCCAAAGATCCATGTTCTTTGGTCAAGAAGTTATTATTTGGCAAAAGTTTCTGGGAAAACTGGAAATCAGTCTAGCAGAAATTAAACATAGACCAACATCTCAACTTTGTACCATGATAAGGTTAAAATGGGTGTATGATTTACATATTAAGGTTTATATCATATGCAACTTAGAGAAGTATGGAAATAAGTTCCTGTCAGATCTATGTATAAAGGAAGAGTGTATGACTAAGCTTGAGATAAAGAGGATCATGGGAGGTAAAGTGGGTAATTTTGATTACATGAATTTTTTTTTAATTTAAAGGAAATTTTAAAGGAAAGAAGTCATGGATGGTTTGAAGAGGGAATGAAAAGGTTTAGAAAAACTATGGTTGATGGGATAGGGAATTGGGTAAGGAGATATAAAATGATTGTTTTGCAGCAATGAGGGTACAATTGTTACTAAGGAGTATAAATTAATAGTGGACCAGAATGATTTTGTGATTTCCAAATTTGATCAACAGTGTGTAAAACAGGGTGAAGCAGAAGGTGGTGGGAGTTACCTATGGCTGAGGTGTAGTAGAATAAGACTGACAATAAGATAAAGGTCTCTTGCTCCTTTTGACTTAGAAAAGAGGACAGTATCGAATGAAACTGTTTCATCAAGACCTTCAGGTGGGGAAGAAAGCAAAATGTAGCCAGTGCAATGTAACAAAACACCTTCCTATTGAGTCTGGGGTCCATTGTCCCATAGCAACAGTAAAAAGTAGGTACACATTAGTGGAATATATGGCAAAAGCAACTCACACCTCAACTACTAGAGATCTTCCAGCTTCCCACAGATCAGTCCTTGCAGGATATGGGGATTTTTGCTTTTGTGACTTGATTTACTGGACTTTCTGGACTTTTTTCCCTTTGGGTAGCTGCAGTCTTTACTGCTAGCTCAGCTATTATTCTAAGATAAGGTTTTACTCCTTCAGAGAGAGAAGGGCACCTTATCCTATAACCAGCTGACGCATGTCCACTTCTGCCTTCTGAGGGTTTGAGGTCTGTGCCCAATGTCTTGTAGACAAGAGTGTTGGTCCAGCAAACCTATGCCCTTGGACTCGACCTTTTCCTTTGATAACTGTTCTTGGCATTGGACTGAGAATGCTTTGTGAAAGACCTCATCCTAATTTAAGGTGACTATCCAATTTATTTGCTAAAAGTTCATCTCTTCAGACTAGGCAATAATAGACAATACCCATTTGCCAAATGTAAACAACTCTGGAATTCAGGGTTTTTTGTTTTATTTTTTTAACTCCACTCTCCTCTTGTCCATGCAAATGAGCAAGCCATTTAAAAGCAATCCATGCCCAAGGTGCAAGGTTATTATCTGCTGTGTGACTGCTTTCCTGTGCTCTTTATATTAAACTGAGTTGTTCAAAATTTCATACCTTTATGAAGTACAAAAAATTCACTCAGTGTCTGAAAGGGATATGACCTTTACAAGGTGAAAATTCTGCCAATTCATGTTTAAAGAGGTACATTCAGACAGAAAGTTATAGCAAATTGGGGGGGGGAGGGTGATTTAGTGGTAGACATGCAAAAAATAAAAGTGCCAATAAAATTATTTTTAAAGCATAAAAGGTAGAGTCTTGTGGCACATTTGTGATCCCTTCTACTGGGGAAGTCCGAACATAGTCACTCCAAATCTCCATCTGCCTTGCAACCTCACACCCTGTTCTTTGTCCACACTGTGAACTCCAATTCCTCGACTCCTCAGTTCTCCCCCAGACCATCATCACTCAACTAGCTGCACTCTCCTCTTTCCCCATCTTAAATACTTGGTGGTCCAGCCCAGCTCCACTCCGTCCTATTCATTGGAGTCCTTTGTTCCAGAAGATTGCTTCCTCTATCACCTCCACTCTCATTTATCTTCAATCTCTCCCTATCCATTGACTACTTCCCTACAAACATGTGCCTATCTCCCCCATTCTCAAAACTTTCCTCACTTGATCCAAACAATCCCACATCTCTCCTGCCTTTTGTGGCTAAACTCCTTGATAACATTGTCTTCAACAAGTAGCATCTGCATTTCCTTTCCTCTTATTCTCCTCTGAACTCAAAGTCAACCAAAATTGACCATTATAAAGTTTGCAAAAATACCTTAATTTTATCTCAATGAAATATCTCTCCTGTTATTCTTCTTACTGACCTTTTTTACCTCATTTCTGGAGGAAATTGCCCCTTAATTAATTTCTCTGCCTCAAGTCTCTCCTCTATCTAATCCATCCTCCACATAGCTACTGAAGTGATCTTCCAAAAGTACAAATCTGATCATGTTTCTCTTCTGCTTTATTGACTTTTGGTGAAAATATAAATTCTGACCCCAGGTTAATTACATAATTACTCTCCTTCATTCATGATATTGCAGCCAAATTGACATACTTGGGCTTTGTATATACTAGTTCCTGTTTCCACACCTGGAAAGCATTCCCTCCTCACTTCTGTCTTTTAGAGTCCCTAGTTCTCTTCAGACCTCAGCTTGTGTCATCTTCTGGGTGGGGACTTTACCTAACATACTCCACTTCTATTGGCCTCTAAATAACTAAATATTTACTTTTCATGTATCTTTTCTTTACTTAGATTGTACATGTTATTTTTCCTGATCAAATGTAAACTTATTGAGGGCAAGGACTATTTTCTTTTGACTTTCTATCTGCAGTGCTTAACACATTGTTTGAAACATAGTTTTCACTTAATAAATGCTTGTTGATTAATTAATTGATGAAAGCCTCTATAATCTATTTTCATTTACACTTTTCCTTGAATTCTCAAGATGACTGGCTTTGAAAATGACATGTTTGTAGGCAATGTGTCAACAATACATATGAAAACAGACCATTAGAATTATGAGACAGGAAAGTTATTGTTGATTTACAAAAGAAAATCTGCTATATTCAGTAACATTCAAATATTAGGAATTTTCATTACTATTCCTCTGGTAAAATGAAAATATTCCAGAAGCAGTCATAGAAAAAACAACCAAACTAGAGATATATTGGTTCACTTGAATTCTAGACATAGCATTAAGTAAAGTACCTCAAGGATTTGTTCCAGAATAATTAAAATTCAATGAGTAGAATGGTAAAAATGCTAACCAAATTGCAAAACCACATAGGGGTCACTTACATCCATAGAAGATGCCATTTAAAAGTAAAGTTTTATCATGGCAAATGAGCATGTAGGTGAAAATGAAAATGAGATAGCCTTCTTGGAAATCAACATACCCTTAATCAATTTCAATATCATTCCCTAAGGCAGGAGTCTAAAATATTTATGCAAGTAATATTTTATGTTCAAATTAATGTATAAACAAATTTTAAAATAGTTATTTCTTTATTCAAAAGTATTTCAATATTAATGCCAATAGTTGTAAAATTAACTTTCCCAATCTTCTTCTCCTAAAGATCATCCTCCTCAGCCTTCATACAGTGCACTCTTTTCTATGTCCCTATAGGAAGTTAGCTTTCACTGGGCCTAGAATCGGCAAGAGCTAAATTCAAATCCAGCCTCAAGCACTTACTGTGTGACACTGGACAAATCACTTCAACTCTCTTGACCTCAGTTGCCTCAACTGTAAAATGGGAATAATAAGAACACTTACCTCACAGCGTTGTTGTGAGATCTTTAATGAGATAATGTTCATAAAGCACTCAACACAGATGAGGTACTATATCAATGCTAGTGATGATGATATTTTCTATGAAATGTGTTTAAATTTGTTATATAATCCCCTTCCTGGTCTTTAAGCTCCATGTGGGCAGAGATATAAACTTAATATTTTCCCTGGTATCTAGAATAGTGATCTGTATACAATAGGTACCGAATAAATATTTATTGAATGGAATATAACATAATTTGCATTACCACTATGAAATAACACAATTTTTAAAAGTTTGGTAATTGTAACACCAATCACAAGCAGCTCTCCTGTGAATAACTTTAAGGTTCTGATCACATAATATAGTGAACTCTATTTATTCAGCAATAAACTAATGTAAAACATCCACAACAATATAACATAACAACTTATTACTAAGGTGGCCACATAGTCTTAAAAAAACCATGTCATTCAGAGGGTCAAAATCTCATCAATCAGTATTGAGTACCCAAGTGAAGTCTCCTTTCACTTAAGCAGAGGCTGGCTTCCAGTCATCCTTAAGGGATAGTGGAAATTACAAAAGCCATCCGCCCACCCCTAGGTGCAGAGTCAGTTACAATCTCATCAGTCAATACTGAGTACTCAAGTAAAGGTCCTTTCTTCTTCAATGGAGGCTGACTCCCAAACTCCATGGCTCCTCTTCCAGGCTCGCAGCTGTTGACTGGGTTCACTGAATTACTGCCTGGGGTCAGAGGTAGGCAGCTCTCTGCTATTTCACACCTCAGATTAGGAGACATCTCTTTGAAGTATGTGTTTCTGTGAAGACAAAGCTTAACAGAGCCACAACAATATTTACATACATTAAGCTTAACAGAGTGGCAACAATATTCACACACAATTCTGGCACGATCATCTCAATTCACTTTCTGTCTGAGAAATCAACATAAATCAACAGACAGAGTGCTTCTGTCTGACAAAGTAATACAATCAATAGACAGAATACTTCTGTCTGACAAAGCAACACAACTCAACAGACAGACACCCACAGAGAACAACAGACAGAGTGCCGACATCACAACGTCCTCTCTCTCACTTCTGCTGGGTCCCAGCTCCTGCTCCGGCTTTTATCTGCTCTGGTTCTTCTTCCACCTTTCCTTCTGAGTGCTTTTGGCAAGTTCCGAATGTTAGGCCTATTAAGAGCAGTGAAGGTCTCCAAACTCCCTTAGGCCTAATAAGGGCAGCACAATGTATACTGTTTCCAACAAAGATAAGATATAATCACAGGCAGGGCTCAAAGGCACTTGAAGAGCTGAAACAAGGAGCTCAAGTACTATTTTGCTGGCCATGACAGTAATGTTGAAGAAAAACAAAGCCTGTTACAAGCAAGTGTAGAAAGATATCAGCATGTAACTACAGTGAGGACAGGGATGGGTCACGTTTCATTCGGTTGAGCATGTGTGCAGCCCTCTTCCTGTCAGACACATATTCTGACCTTTTGCTAAAATACACAGTTAACTGGGGACTCTTAATGGGTTCTTTGATCCTCATAGCTGCAGAATGGTGATAAGAATGGCTATCATGTAGACTGGAGATAGGATATCATGTAGAGGAAAAAGTCGATCAGTTTCATTGGAATGGAATATATAAAGGGGAATAATAGAAAATAAGATTAGAAAAGTAAGTGTGGGGGTGGCTAGATGACTCAGTGAATAGAGCACTGACCCTGGAGTCAGGAGGAACCGAGTTCAAATCTGACCTCAGACACTTAACACGTACTAGCTGTGTGACCTTGGGCAAGTCACTTAACCCCAGTTGCCCTGCCTTCCCCCCTCCAAAAAGCAAAACAAAAACAAAGAAAAGGAAGTGTAAATTAAGTTGTAAAGGCCTTTATAACAGTATATCCATTAATTATTCATTTATTGAGAAAAGGTTCTTTTTGATATCATATATTTATATATAAAGTTCTTTTTGATATCATATATCATAACTTGTTTGACCATTTCCCCATAGATAGGTAACCCCTCAATTTCCAATTCTTTGCTGCCACAAAAAAAGAGCTGCTATAAATATTGTTGAACATATAACTCATTTCCCTTTTTTAAAAAATATCTCTTTGGAAAACTGACCTAGCTGTGGTATTGCTGTGTCAAAGGGTTTTATACATTTTATAGCCCTTTGGTCATAATTCTAAATTGTTTCCAGAATGGTTAGATCGCTTCACAATTCCACCAATGGTGCATTAATGTCCCAATCTTTCCACATCCCCTCCAACATTTTTCATTTTTCATTTCTGTCATATTAGCCAACCTCATAGGTGTGAGGTAGTACCTCAGAATTGTTTTAATTTGAATTTTCTAATCAATAGTAATTTTTCTCTCATATATTCCTGTTGTTTCTGCAATAGATATTCCAAGTACTTATTAAGTGATTTAGGAAGCAAATATATTTTCCCCTAGTCTACCACTTTCCTTATTATAAGTATAATATCTATGTAAGTATTATATCTATGTTGAGGGAGGAAGAGAATTTGGAATTCATATTTTTAAAAAAATAATGTTAAAATTGTTTTTACATGTAATTGAAAAAATAAGTTTTTTTTAATTAATCTCCTAAACATATATGTGAATCTGCTTGTCATCTAATTTATTTCATGTTATCTTTAATATTCAGTTCATACCTATTCTGAGTTTATTCTGAAATATGGTGTGAGGTGGTAGTCTAAGTCTACTTTCTGACAAACTGCTTTATAGTTTTCCCAGAAAGTCTTATCATCTAGGGAAGATTTTTTCCCCCTAAGTTATTTATGTTAGGAGTTAATTGAACATTGTCATTGAGTTCTATTATACCTTATTTTCCCTTTTCTGATCTATTCCATTGATCTAATTTTCAAATTTTTAATCCATCACAAATGATTTTGATGTTTTGTTTTGTTTTTACTTCTTAAGATAGTTTAGAGTTTGGAAGTACTATACTCTGGGAGAAGTTTAAGGTCATTAAAGAAGCTTTGTAGTTTCCTGAAAGAAACCCAGTCCATTCATCTCCTCCTGTCTAATTCCAAGCCCAAACATATTATAATTATATTTTTTTAAAAAGGTACTTAACTGTAGTGATACCACTAATGGATATGTGTGCATATACACTTATTCATGTGCATATATACATATTTATATTGCCTATGAAGGAAATATCTTATATATACAAAACATTTATAATAGTGCTTTTTTTGTCCCCTCCCCCCCCAATAGCAAAGGAAAGTGTCTGTCTTTATTGGGGGATTATTTTAAAACATTGTAGCATATAAATGTAATGTAATATCATCACACCACAAGACATTACAAACAGGAAGTCTTAAAAACATGGGAAGACTCATTTGAACCCAGAATGACTAAAACCAAAAGATCTATTTAAATAATGAATGCAAATAGGTAAAACAAAACATTGAAAGATTTCAAAGCTTTGACTCTCAAATAACCAATTATGGCTGCAGAGGACTTAATGGTGAATTATGCTTCCCAGAAATCAGTAAAAAAAAAAATGAACAATAGGTGAAAATGAGTTGCAAATGTTCAGACATAAGCAATATGTCTAACTGTAGTTTTGGGTGGGAGATATGAAAGTCATTAGGAAGTGATAAAAATGTGTTAAAAAGAAGACTAACATTACAACATTTTTAAATAACTTAACTTGTTGTTCATTTGCACTGCCCACCCTAGATAAATATCCTGAAGAATTATATCTATGGGTGGTCCATCTAACTGCATGTCCTTATCTGGATAATAAGCATTCTTCATCCACTTGTTTTTCCTTTGTGGATATTTAGGCCAAATGCTTTTAAGTAATTACAAATCTCTTCTAGAAGGCTCTCTAATGTTCTGGGAGTGATCCTACAGTTTAAACAATGAACTCAATCATGTAAAATAAAGCAGAACACTGGGAAGATCTCATCATCCACAGAAAATCTCCCCTCAATTTAGATTCTTAATAGTTAAGCAAATAGGGAGTTAATTATTATCTATAATTTGCCCTTGAGAGCAACTTGCCAGACCAGACAAACTTTATATCCAGGTATGTATAAGACAACTGGCAGGTGTGATTATTGAACCATTGTTAGTGATCTTTGACAAATCACTGAAAATTGGAAAGGAATGACTGAATTAGAAAGGGAAAAAATCTATTTAAAAAAAATATAGAGGAGATAAATCTAGGGGCAGGTAGGTGGTGCAGTGAATAGAGCACCAGCCCTGGAGTCAGAGGACTTGAGTTCAAATCCAGTCTTAGACACTTAACAATTACTAGCCTTGTGACCTTGGGCAAGTCACTTAATGCCAATTGCCCTGCCTTCCCAACTCGAAAAAGAAAAAAAAAAAAGAGAGAAAGAGATAAATCTGAAAATGAGGCTCATTTAGTGAACATCTAGAAAAGGAAATAGTTACTAAAGAAAGCAGGTCACACAGAAAATTGATCTGCCCTTTTTTGAGAGCATTTGAAAACTGGTCGATTAGAGAAATATTGTAGATAGTTTATCAAATATTTTACTAAAATTTAGATAGCATTTCAGGCTAATCTTGTTGAAAAAGAGAGATGGGAGGAAAAAAGTAATTCAGTTGGATTTGGAATGATTCACCTGACCTAAAGCGTAATCATTAATAGTTGTATGACACCTGTGAAAGAAATGTGGTATTATGGTATGTCCCCAGAGATTTGGATATGACTATGTGTACCATCTAATCCCACCATTCCCTCCAGGTTTCCTCCTGTATTTCTACCCTTCAGTAGTCAGCCTCCTGGGTTAGCATTTCTAATCAATGTTTGTAGAAAAGGATAGATGCTATCCTTATCGGAAAACATAGCCATGAGAAGCTAAGCCCATTAGCCACTTATGTTCAGCTTTGTGATCATGTCCATTCCAACCATCTTTGTCCTGCTGCTGCTGCTCCTGCTGCTATTTCATCCACTTAAACAAGATCACCAGAGAATTTGTCCAGAGGAGCTAAGGCTGACTCCAACCTAAGGCTCAGAACTCCTCTGAAAATTTGTTACTTCACTTAGCCATTCTCTGACCTGCTCCTGCTCTACCTTCCAAAGCAAATAGAGATCATACCCAGAAGGAACTCTGCTACTCTACTTAAAATTTCTACCATAGAGTCATGCATTATTTACCCTTGCTAGGCACTATTCCCTTATACAATGTCTCTCCCATTAGAATATAAATTCCCTGGAGGCAGAGGCAAGAATTATCCACTTTTGTATCTATGTCCACAGTGCTTAGTACAGGGCCAAGCCCATAATAAGAAATTAATTCATTTTCATTTCTCTATTCACTCTGCCCTGGCTTTCCCTATGGCACTGGCAAACAACTGCAGTAGATATTCAGTTCTCTTTTTTATCTCACTGATGCTAATGATAAGAGAGTCGTTCCACAAAATTATTTCTTTCATACTTTAAATGTAAACATAATTTTGGTGTATCTGTGGGAGACATCTTGTTGAAAAATAGCTTTTAAGAAGAAATTTATTTTGCCAAATTTAAAGAAAAAGTTAATAGGCAAATAAGAAGAATAAAGTCTTGTGTTTTCTATATTTTTCAGTCAATTATTAAATGGTAAAGGTGTGATAATTTACTGTGATATCACTTGGGAAAACTTGGGTTTTCCCAGTTAATAGCTTCATAAAAATGCCCTTGATAAATTTGTAGAATGTTATAAAAATTTCATACAGATAGGAAAGTAAGCATATAAGGTGCTGATGCCCCTTTGATTGCCTTTTTGGAGGAGATATTATTAGGTCCAAGAGATGTTTTTATGTCTTTGATTTTTCCCTCCTTCAGATAAACTTATGAATCATCCAACACCCTCAAAATTGTTTTCTTTAATGTGAATATATAGCCTACATTCCTGGTCAATTTCAGCTGCTTTTCTTCAGTCAGAAATCAGCAAGCATTTATTAAGTGCTTAATATGTGCCAACACTGTGCTAAATTCTGGGGCTACAAAATGTGTCTCAAGGAGCAGAATATTGTCTTTATTCCTGTTGGTGCCATTTCTTCAGAACTGTCTTGTTAAGACTAAGTCACATGGTTCTATCATCTTTAATAGCAAAAATCAAAACAACAACAAAACATGGTATAAAGCTCCTTACAAATCCATTCCACTTTCCCCATTTCACCATGTCCTTCTGTTATCATTCTGAAAGTCTCTCAAGGTGTCTCTCAGGGTCTCCTGCCAAGCTTTCCTTAATCTTGTTTTATTTTTTACTGCTATTCTCTATTTCCTGATGGGATATTCATAATCATACATCTTCCTTCTCAGTAAAAGACTTTAAATTATTTTTTATCCTCAGATAGCATTGGTTGTGGTCACTTATCTCTCTGTTACACAATTGGATTATGTAGGCTAAGCTGCTTTTAAAGATATTTTGCTCTAGACAACCTATTCATATTATTTGTGATTATGAACTTCAGCACCTATATGTTATTCATATATTTACATATATTCTATATATTATCTGTCATTTTGGTGCCCACATAAAAATTTTCATACTTAGTAATGTATTGACATAAACAAGATGAAATTGTTTTAAATGCAGGTAAACTTTTATTTTAACTTTCTTTTTGTAATAATTTTTGTCTTTATTCTAACATGCCAATTTTCTGATTATATTACAAGCAAATAGCTGTTTCAGGAATGACCCCCTTCCAATCTTGCAAGGTATAATAGGTTTCATTTTTTGTGATGTTATTCAGAGGTCTTCATGTCTACGACCTTCTAATTTTTTTCTTGCATTCTTTATAATCAATATGACAAATCTTTAGTCCTTCTCATAACTCATTTCTAATCCAGATTGTCAAACTTGTTTTTGGTAGCTATCGTCAATTATTCCCATCTATGCACTGAAATCACTATCAAAGGACAGGTTGATTTAATTTGGCGGCTCTTATAAATGGTCTTCACTGATCTCTTCTTTTTTCTTGATCATCTGCATAGAAAAGTTTGAAAAATAAAGGTTATTGAATAAATCCCTAAGGGATGCATAACATCAGCCCCTAAATGGTCAGATTCTAGAGATTTGATTAGCCATAAATAGGCATTCATATTTGGAAAATATCCACCTGGGAATTCTCAGATAAGCACATGTATCCACAAATGGAAATGTGTTTCAGGATATTATCATAAACACGTGTATACATATTTAATAATATTTTTAATCATGTTTTTCATTAAAAAATATTTGCAGATAAGCTATTTATTGATATAAAAGAATGCTACATTTTAACATGAATATATGACTAAGTATCCAAAACACAAATATAGTTTATATGGGACTTCAATGTTGCAAAATATATAATAAATATTATTTCTTTTTCTCTTTCACAACAACCATGGGAGGTGAGTGGGGCTATTAGTATTCTTATCTTGCAAGTGAAGAATATAGGAGAGAAGTTAAGTGACTTGCCCAGGGTCACACAACTAGTAAAGTCAGGTTTTCTGAATCTAGGCCTAGTGCTTTAACTATTATGCCATCTAGGTTCCTCTTGATACATATCATAAAATAGCATATACACTTTTTGTTACACAAAGTTATAAGCATTTGTGCAAAAAATTAATTAACGTATAATGAGAAAAAAGTTACAGTGTAGGAAACAATTTTGCATATGAGATAAAAGTATCATTTCCAAGATATAGAGAATGACAATATATAAGACCAACAGCAATTTCCCAGTGGACAAAGAATATGAGCATATTATTTTTAAACAAAAAGAACAATAGACGACCTTGTATGAAGATGCTCAAAATTGCTACAAATTGAAAATGGAAAAGCCACAGAAGACTTATTTCATACCGTGAAAGTCCACAAAGATGATAATAGACAGGAGAGTATTCTAACTGTGGGGAAGTCAGTAAAAAAAGAAATAATTATTTATTAAGCACCTACTATGTTCCAGTCACTGTGCTAAGTGCTTTACAAATAATCACTCATATGATCCTCACAATAACTCTGGGAGATGGACGTATTCACGCTTGCCATTTTATAGCTGGGGAAACCAAGATTTATTATGGGTTAAGCGACTTGCTCAGGATCACATAGTTAGTAACCGCCTAAAGCCGTAGTTGAATTCAGGTCTTCCTGAATCTAAGTCTATTACTCTAACCAATGCTTCACCTAGATGCTTCTAAGCAAGGCTGATTTACAAGTGGACCTATGAATTGGTCCAAAAATTTGCAGGAAGAAAATTAGAATTATGACAGGAAAGTAGCTAAATTATTCATACCCTTTGACCCAGAAATTTTACTATTTGGCATATATCCCAAGAAAGTAAAAACAAAAGGAAGATCATATATACACACAATTGTTGTCATCCAGCCATTCCAGCAGAGAAGTCTAAACATGCCTGGGATAGATATCCCGCTAACTCATGGACAGGTTTGAGGCCTCTTGATTACCTTCAACCTAGTTTAGTTTGTCAACTGAGACAGTGCCGCCACTGGCATCCTACAACTTCTTGCAGTCACAGGTAGGAGTTGGGTGATGGTTGGACGCCAAAGGTGAATAAGCATCCCTAAAGAGGGCTTATCACCCCATACTTTCTGTCTCTCCCTTTTCCTCTCCATTTTCTCCCTCTCTCTTCTTTTCTTTCTCTCTTTTTTCTTTTCTTTCTCTCTGTCTCTCTGTCCCTCTGTCTCTCTCTCTCATAATACTTTTCATATTCTCAAAAAGCAAAGAAATTGGAAACAAAATGGATACTCATTGGTTGGAAAATAGCGGAACAAAATGAAGTATAATGATGTAATAGTATAATATTGGATAAAATAAAATTTTTAAAAATCATTTATGCTTAAAGTGGTAAGCTTCAGTAATCTGGAAAATTATTCATCAATGAAAAAACAATCTGGAGCACTTCATTCACCATAAATAACAACTAAACAAGGTGTCAGTTTAGTTCAAGTTATAGACAAAAAACAAATCAAAGTCATAATTCCCATAGCCATGTGAGTTCATCCACATTATCCCTTCAGGTTGATCTTTGCCAGAAGAAAAGTATTATTAATCCAGGCTATTTCCTGCCAAAAAGAACAATTGGTAAGAAATTTTTCTTATACTTAGTAATTTAGAACATTGGTCTCCAGGAAGCTTCTAGAGCCTTCCAGGGAATGGAACCTAGTAATCCAATTACAGAAATTTCCAGAATTTTTTTCTTCTTCTTACTCTGCAGTCTCAATTCTTATTTAGAACCATACTTCTCAATGATCTATGTTCCAACTACAGTCTTTTTCTTCATGTCTCTACTGACAAAGAGTTTCTAGGAAAAAATACTGCAGTTTAAAGAGAACAGTTGTTATAAGAAAAAAAATGCTCGTAAATAAATGATACTTTGGTAAACATGATATTATTGCACCACATTTCCATTGCATCTTGAGTAGATCATTTGTCACTGAAACCTGACTGCACTGCTAATGGGGCTACCAAAAACAAGCCATAAGGAGGGACATTATTTAAGGGAATGAATTTTGTTTTTACATTTTGCAATAATCAAGTATGTTTTAATCTCCTTCCAGCCCTGCTGCTAAATGTACTGTCCTATAAATGAGAGCGATAGGTTGGCATGCCAAATTTATTATGTCCACATTTTTTAAGGAACAGAGAAAAATAAAACATAATAGGCATCCATGGAATTGTTCCTAAACAATGTCTCAGTTTTCCCATGAGAAAAACTATAAAAGGCAACTAATACTATGATCATTTGTGGGTATTATATCATATAAACAATGAAATACTGGGAAACAGGAAAAAGGCTATTTTCAAAAACATTTTAGGTGACACAGAATTAAGATCTCTAGACATTTAAGATTCAGGAAAAATGTGTCTGAAAATTTGGGTGAAATTATAGACCTAAAACCTTCAAATTTTATTTTCACTTTATTATATTTTGTATCATTTTATTTCTTCATTGGACCTAGAAAGGATAAAATACACAATTTTTTGGCATCAATGAAAAAATAATCTGGAATCCTTGCATGCACGTGTGTGTGTGTGTGTGTGTGTGTGTGTGTGTGTGTGTGTGTGTGTGCCTGTTAAATCTTTCCTTTTAGGCCTGGCCATAGTTTTAAATGGCCAAATGTTCTACCTCAGCAAAATATAGTATCCACAATATCTCATCCTCCATAAAGTCAGAAATCAAGTTAATAAAATGAGTATTTATTGCTTATTTAATGCAAAATCTGTGACATTATTTCCACAGAGTATGTTGTAGAGGCAAGGGGAAACTTGATCTCCAGTGGTCACCAAACTTTTCTGTTGAGTTTCTTCCCTTTGGACCTTTTGAGGTTGACAAAGAGCAGGATTTATAGATAGCTTGGTAGACATGCCAAGACTGAGTGGTTTGAAGTCATTCTTTACAGTACTCTAAAGAAAAACTCTATAATGGACTCATCAGGAAGTGAAGTGATTATAATAATTATGGCTTATCCATTCAGAAGAAAGAGAAAATATAACCAACCACTTCCCATTCTATCCCAGAATAACTTTTCCTTTTTATTTCTGAGCAAGGAAAAAAATAATTTATCATGAAATTTTCCTCCTCTTGTCTCCAGTAAAGTATTTCTTACATGACATATAGAAAGAGCTATCATAGGCTAATCATAGGACTTGGGTTCAGGTCCTGGCTCTGCCACGTATCAGATGGGTGATCACAGTCTCTGACATCATTCTCTCCATCTATAAAATGGGGTGATCATATATAACCTTCTTACTGAGGTTATGAGGAAAGTAGTGCTTTGTAAGCTATAAGCATCTATGCAGGTATGAGGCAGAATAGTAGAAGTAGTCAGTAGTTTTAATGCTATCTTAAGAGGCAACCTGGAACACTGGATAGAGAGCTGATCTTGGAGTTTGGAAGATCCAGGTTCAGGTCCTTCTTCTAACACATACTGGCTATATGACCATAAGCAAGTAATTGAACTTGTCAGTTCCCCCAGGCCACTCTTTAAGTAGCAGAATAGTTGTGGATCAGCATTAGTAACAGGGGATTTCCTCGAGGAGAGTTTCCTCTACCAATAAAATCACAAAGTAATAAGCTGTACTTATAGATAATCCAGATGTCAGATCATCTTGAGATGACAGGATATACATAAGAATGGCCACTACCTTTAACTACAGCCTCATTGTTCAGAATTCAAGTTAGGGTCTGCCTATTCCCTACTTACTGTGAGACACAAGCAATTTAACCTTTCTAGAACTGAATTCCTCCATCACATCATCATAGCCCTGATTTAGAGTTGAAAGAGTTCTCTCTGCCCACCTAACCAACACGCTCATTTTACAGATGAAAAATAGAAGTCCAAGGAAAAAAAATAATATTTACCTAAATGTAACCAATAGTAAAATTCAGAGTCTGGATTTGAATCTAAGTCTCCTGATCTGAGATTCAGGGTTCTTTCCACTACATTGTGCTGCCTCCCAAATGTAAAATGAGTACACTCAGACATGCTCCCACATAACTTAGAAAGATATTAATGGTAAATTGAATAATGCCTGAAGAGCATTTTGATGCTGAGAAAAGATTAAGAAAAAAAAGAGCTGTTTCTGGAAGTTCTATTACTATATTAGTCTCTCCCTGTGAACAAAGCACTGAATGTTCTGTCCTTTGAGAAATAAACAATTTTTTTTTTCCAAATGTAAAGCATTCTTTTCTGCTAGGATTTTTTAAGAGTTAAATTTTCAACTATGGGAAACAAGTCCTCTCCTGCTCCCCCCAAAAAAGTATTATCATTATCTGGTGAACATCAAGGACAATAATTTGCCTTTAGAACTCTGAGCCATTGTCAGTGGACATTGTTGATGATTCTATCATTATGACCCATGATGGATAAATTCACATGAATGATGAATTTATAGCTAAGTTTTCCATTATCTTCCATAGCAATATATTTGGAGAAACAAATTCCATTTTTCCTAAGGGTCCACATGTATTGCTTTCTTTTTTTTTTTCAAACATAGAAGTCTAATTTTAATGTTAGACTCAGAAACATAGTATTTTGCATTATAAAGATTTCCTAAATGAATTGTGCTAAAATAACAATGATATAATTATAATTTGCATTTATATAACATAATAAGATTAACAGGTGCCTTCCTCATAATAGCCCTCTAAGTTAATAATATTTATATTTATATATATAAATTATTTAAATTAAATTAAAATAAAATATTTATATTTATAACATTGTTACTCTTTGGACTTTACTCATTCAAAAAGTTCAGAAAGGTTGTGACCTATCCAGGCTCACACTAAGTACCAAAGTAAGGGCAAAACCAATATACTACTGGTTTTATACAATAAAAATATCTAATTTTATTATTGCTACCTATTTTTCATTTTGTAGGTTTACCACTCATTAATTGAATGTTTTGTATTTACGTATATATGTACAAGCTGTTTCCCCTAAAAGAATCCAAGCTCCCTGAGGATAAGGGTATTGCATTTTTTGCTTTCTATCCTCAATGCCTAGTCAGTGCCTGGAAAATAATAAGTGCCTAATAAAACCTTTGTTTAAAATTTTAGGGCCCAGACTACATGGGGGTATTGAGTGGAGGCCTGGACAACATGGCAGCAAGTTAATCCACCAACAGCAAGGCTTATTCCCAGGTCTATCACTGCAGGGCTGGGATCTGTCAGAGCTGGGTAAGAGACAAATGCAGGGCCTGAGGCACTTGCAGCAGCCACTCCTGGGAATATCAACCCACAGCCTGGAAATTTAAAAAGCACCTACCTGAACTTCCAGGGACCAGGATGGCAGAGTGAACCCCAGCTGCTCCAATCCAAGCCCCCTGCCCCAACCCTGAAAATACAGAAATTACTGCCCCAGAGCAAAATTTTAAAATAGTGAAGGCTTGGGAGTCCTAGAGGAAGGGCATGGCTAAGGCCCTTCCTCAAAAAGGGTGAAAAACCGATTGCAAAGACAAAGACTCTAGAATCCTATTATTGCAAGAGGGAGAAACAAAATTCAGAAGGAGACAGAATTGACTCCACACCCACAGCTGAAGCCTCAACAGGGAATATGAACTGGTCTCAATCCCAGAAAGCGTTCTTAGAAGAGCTCAAAAAGTACTTCAAAAACCAAATTAGAGAGGTAGAAGGTAAATTGCCTAAATCTTTTAAAATCAAAACTGCAAAAATACAAAATAATTTCAATGAAGAAAGCAGCTCCTTAAAAAGAAAAATGCATGAACTAAAAATGAAATCTGAACATATGGAAAAGGAGCTTCAAAAACTGAGGAAAATAATTTGCTAAAAATTAGAATCAACCAAATTGAAGCTAATGACTCTATGAGGCACCAAGAATCAGTCAAACAAAACATCAAGAATGAAAAATTAGAAAAGGAGGTAAAATATCTCAATGGAAAAATAACTAACCTGGAAAACAGATCCAGGAGAAATAATATGAGAATTATTTGTCTAGCAGAAAATCATGATAAAAAATTAGCCTGGACAACATCTTCCAAGAGCTCATCAAGGGAAACTTCCCTGAGATGCTAGAACCAGAAGTTAAAATAGATATTGAAAGAATCCACTGGACACTCCTGAAAGAGATCCCAAATTGAAAACTCTGTGAAATGTTATAGCCAAATTCCATATCAGGTAAAGGAGAAAATACTACAATTCAAATATTATAGAACTACAGTGAGTTCAGAAGCTGCACAGGATCTGGCAGCTTCTACACTGAAAGATCAGAAGGATTAGAATGATATTTTGCAACACAAAAGAGCTCAGGATCAGCTATCCAGTGAAACTGAGCATAATCCTTCAGGCAAAGGGATGGTCATTCAATGATATAAGGGACTTCCAGACATTCTGAATGAATAAACCAGAGCTCAATGGAAAAGTCAATCTCTAATTACAAGACTCAAGAGAGACATATAAAGGTAAATAGGGAAAACACAAACACACACACCTGTAATATTAATGGAATTTAAAGATCCCCCTATACTGGATTGGTTTTTTGATTGATTGTGTTAAAACCCAGAGCTTGTGAATCCTACTTGTGGGATGGACTTGTTGATGTGAAAAGAGAGTGCTGAACTGGGAGGAGCTGGTGACATAAATTTAAAAAGACACAAGCAAAGGGAGAGGCAGAAAAACTTTTTGGAAGCAGCATCTTGGAGGCAGAGAGAGATGGAGAGGATTGCTGAGGGCCAGTTTGAATTGCCCAGGACTTTTGAGAGCTGCCACCCAGAGCTGCCAAGGACTTAGGAGACATGGCTGTTATGCTGGTACTTTGTCTGTTTTGGTGTTGTTTTGCCAGATTTGTTCACTGGTGAAAGAGAGTCCTGTTGTTGCAGAGGTTCTGGAACCTTGCTGTTGGTTCAGAGCTCCTGAGACTGTTCTGCAGACAGAGAGTGAATTCTGTCCACTGGTGAAGGACAGTGCTGTTGTTGCAGAGGTCCTGGAAACTTGCTGTTGGTTCAGAAGCCCTGAAGAAGGATTTTCTTGTTGTATGATTACAAAAATCCTGGAAGAGGGTTTTGATAATGTTTTCATGGGTCCTAGGACTGTTCTGCAGACAGAGAATGGATTAATGAAGACACTGGCAATGTATCTTGTGGCCTTGCTAAGCTTTGTCTTTCCAGGAATAAAAATTGCTGAGAACTTGCCTTGGGTTAAGATGAAGAAAAGACCTCTCTTTGGGTATTAAATGCTGTGCTTAAGCTTGTTGTAACTCTGGGGTAGATTCAATTGTGATCCAAGGGTGGGGAACTTTTGACATTTTTTGTGCTCTGTGATTGAACAAATGAATGTACTTTACTTATGATTGGAAACTAATCTCCATTTGAGAAGAGGGGCTTTGTGATGGACTAAATGAATGTACAGCCTAGGGATGGAGTAGTATTTAGAAGAGGGACTTTGTGATTGATTAAATGAATGTAATGTCCAGGGGTGGGGTAGTACTTGATTGAATTACACTTGGTAAATGCTGTATTTTGAATGACGTTATGTTTTGATTTTCTCTGTTCTTAATTTTTCACTGAATAACATGGATATTTTTAACTGAATAACATACTATGATGGTATTTTGAACCTTGGGAAGTTGCCTTTACTTGGCATTAAAACACCTTGTTATTTAATAAGAGCAAACTGTTTGATTTCCTATATGGGCAGCTGATACCTTCAAGTCTAAATGGGTTCATGATCTAGGTATAAAGACTGATACTGTAAGCAATCTGGGAGAGCAAGGAATAGTTTACTTGTCAGATCTATGGAGAGGGGAAGATTTTATGATGAAACAAAAGTTAGAGAGAATTACAAGATGCAAAATGGATAATTTTGGTTATATTAAATTGAAAAGTTTCTGTACAAATAAAGCCAATGTAATCAAGATTAAGAGGGAAGTGGAAAACTGGAAAAGAATTTTTACAACCAATGTCTCTGATAAAAACCTCATTTCTAAAATATACAAAGAATTGAGTCAAATCTATAAGCATACAAGCCACTCTGCAATTGATAAATGGTCAAAGGATATGAACAGGCAGTTCTCAGAAGGTGAAATTAAAAATATCCATAGGCATATGAAAAAATGCTCTAAGTCACTATTGATTAGAGAAATGCAAATCAAAACAACTCTGAGGTTCCACATCTCACCAGCCAGATTGGCTAAGATGAAAAAACAGGAAAATGATAAATGGTGGAGGGGATGTGGAAAAATTGGAATGCTAATGCACTGTTTGTGGAGTTGTGAACTGATCCAACCATTCTAGAGATCAATCTGGAGCTATACCCAAAGGGTTATAAATAGGTGCATATCCTTTGACCCAGAAATTCTAGGGCTATATCCCAAAGAGATCATAGAAGTGGGAAAAGGACCTATATGAACAAAAATAGTTATAGAAGCTCTTTTTGTGGTGGCAAAGAATTGGAAATCAAGGGGGTGTCCATCAATTGGGGAATGGCTGAACAAGTTGTGGTATATGAATGTAATGGAATACTATTGTGTGAGGAGCACACAGATTTCATAATAACCTGGGGAGACATACATAAACTGATGCTGAGAGAGTAGAGCAGAACCAGGAGAAATCTGTACACAATCATAGACACAATGTAGGTGTGACAACTAACTTCAATAGACTGGGCTCCTCTCAGCAATGTAAGGTTATAAGATAAATCCAAAGACTCATGATTGAAAGAGATATCCACATTCAGAGAAAGAGATGCGGAGTCTGAATTGCAAATTGAAACAAACTATTTGCTCTGTTTCTTTTTCTTGTTTTGTTTTGTTTCTTCTTTCCCACTGATCATTCCAGCAGTTATAATCCTTCTTTAAAACATGACTAATGCTTAATGTGAGATATTTGTAGATACTATATTTGAATTCATGCTGCCATGACAGTGCGGGGGGAAAGAAAATTTGAAACTCAAGGATCTGTGGAACCAAATGTTGTAAAATAAATGTAAATAAACAAATTAATTTTTAAAAAGAAAAAAAATTATACCCATCAATTTAGAAAGGCAAATTATGTCAATACTTCACTATTTCAAAAAGACTTTGGAGGGGCGGAGTCAAGATGGCCGAGTAGAAGGAAGACCTCCGAGCAGCTCCAGCTTCCACTTTCCCCAATCAATGTAAAAAGGGGACTTTGAACAAACTTTGGAGCTGTAGAACCCACAAAATGACACAGAGAAGCTAACCTCCCACTGAGGACAGCCCAGCAGGCTGGAGGGAATGGGCCAGCACAGCACTCTGGGAGCCGAGCACAGGCCTGCATGAGCCAGAGGTTTTAGCCCCAGGGTGGGTCTGACCAGCCACCAGCCAGAGGGACTGCAGATCAGAAGCAGCTATGGCGATCCAGAATTATCAAGACATAGATGCGAAGGACAAAGTGAGTGGTCAGTGCAGTCTAGACTTTGGGACCCAGTAAGTGGGAGTGTGTGGCTTTTGCCCCTGGGGCGAGAAGCCACTGAGATGCAAGCACAGCCAGTCAGCACTACATGGCAGCTTCAGCTCCTGGCCTGAAGAGTATAGGGGGAGCAAGCACCTGTCTGAGGAGTAATCGCTCTTGCTTTAACCTGCTTGGATCTGGATTGCAGTCTAGGGTGGAGGTCCTGGTGTGTGTGACCAGCTTGCCAGAGCATGTTGAGGCCTCAGAGAGGGTACCCATATAATATCTCTGGCAGCTGAGAAAACCCCAGCATTTGGGATGAAAGCTCCCCTGTCTGGTGGCAGAGTCCTACTGTGGCAAAAAGCCCAGAGGTCAACTGATTGAGGGGCAACATGACCAGGCAAAGGAAACAAAGCAGACAGAACATTCCAACATTAGACTCCTATTTTGGGGACAAAAAGGAGCAAAGCATGGAACAGGAGGAAGACAGTGAAGTCAGAACTCCTGCACCAAAAGTTTCAAAGGATAATATGAGCTGGTTAAAGCCATAGAGGACCTTTAGAAGCAGATAAGAGAAGTGGAGGAAAAATTGGGAAGAGAAATGAGAACGATGCAAGAAAATTACAAAATGAGAGTCAACAGCTTGACTGAGGAAAATAACACCTCAAAAAATAGACTAACTCAAATGGCAAAAGAGGCCCAAAAAGGCAATAAGGAGAAGAATGCCTTAAAAAGACAAATTTGACAGATGGAAAAAGAATCTCAAAAGCTCACTGAGGAGAATCATTGCTTCAGAATTAGATTGGAGCAAATGGAAGCTAATGACTTTATGAGAAATCAATAGTTAAATAGATCTAAACAAATGAAAGAATAGAAGGCAATGTGAAATATCTCATGGGGAAAACCACTGACCTGGAAAATAGATCCAGGAGAGATAATTTAAAAATTATTGGACTACCTGAAAGCCATGATCAAAGTAAGAACCTAGTAATCATCCTCCAGGAGGTTCTGTAAGAAAACTGCCCTGATGTGTTAGAACCAGAGGGCAAAATAGAGCTTGAAAGAATCCACTGAACACCTCCTATAAAAGATCCCAGAAAGAAAACTCCTAGAAATTTGATAGCCAGGTTCCAGAATTCCCAGATTAAGGAGAGAATATTACAAGCAGCTAGGAAGAAACAATTTGAATATTGTGGAAACACAATCAGAATAACCCAGGATCTGGCAACTTCTACATTGAGGGATTGAAGGGCTTGGAATATGATATTCTGGAGGTCAAATGAGCTGTGATTAAAACCAAGAATCACCGACCCAGCAAAACTGAGTATCATGTTTCAGGGGAAAATATGGTCATTCAGTGGAATAGAGGACTTTCAAACATTCTTGATGAAAAAACCATGGTTGAATAGAAAATTTGACATTCAGATACAAGAAGCAAGAGAAGCATGAGAAGGTAAACAGGGAAAAGAAATCATAAGGAACTTACAAAAGTTGAACTATTAAATCCCTACATGGAAAAACAATAATTGTAACTGATGAAACTTTTCTCAGTAGTTGAAGGGAATAGAAATATATATGAGGGTATATGGGCATATGAATATATATGTGAATGTGTGTATAAATGTTTACAGGTATACATAGATAGAGGGCACAGGACCAATTTAACAGGAAAGGATGATACTTAAAAGGTGAAATTAAGAGGCAAGAGAGGAATATAATGAGATGAGATGGGGAGAGACAGAATGGGCTGAACTATCACATATAGAAGAGGCAAGGGAAAATGATTACAATGGAGGGGAAGAATAGGAAGGCAAAAGGGAATGGGTCAACCTTATTCCCATTGAATTTGGCTTGAGGAGGGAATGAAATACACACTAAATAGGGTATCTCACCCTCCAGGAGAGTAGGGGGGGAAGGGAATGAGAGGGGGTATGATGGAAGGGAGGGCAGGCTAGGGGGTAGGGAAGTTGGAAGCACCCACTTTTGAAAAGGAATGGGATCAAAGTAGAGAATAGAATTCGTGGGAGGTGGAATAGGAGGGAGGGAAATATAGTCAGTCTTTTACAATATGTCTACTATGTTATTGTTGTGCATTAGCTACACATGTACAACCTATACCGAACTGCTTATCTTCCCAGTAAGGGTGGATGACAAGGGAAGAAGGGAATGAATCTGGAAAACAAAGTTTTAAAATCAAATGTTTAAATATATATATATATACTATTATTAATTCTATTTTACATGTAATTGGGAAATAAGATATACAGGCACTGGGGCAAAGAAATCCACCATGCCCTACCAGAAAAGTTGAAAGGGGTATGGAAGAAAATATGGGAGAGAGCAGATTGGAGGAGGGAATATCCTGTGGGACTGCTATTTTGGGGCAGTGGATAGGGGGAAAATGGGGAGAAAATTTGTAACTCAATATCTGGCAGAAATGAAGGATGTAAATCAGAAGTTAATAAAGCTTTTGAGAAATGGAAAAAAAAACCCAACTCTGAGGTACCATCTCATACTGATCAGAGTGGCTAATATGACAGAAAAGGAAAATGATAAATGTTGGAGGGGATGTGGGAAAATTGAGACAGTAATGCACTATCAGGACTGGTAAAGTTGTTTCCTGATGTGACCATTCTGGAGAACAATTTACAACTATGCCCAAAGGGCTATAAAACTCTGCATATCCTTTGACCCAGTAGTACTAGTACTAGGTTTATATCTCAAAGAGATTAAAAATAAATGAGGAAAAGAACCTATCTGTACAAAATAGTTACAGCTGTTCTTCTTGTGGTGCCAAAGGATTATAAATTAATGAGAATATCATCAATTATGGAATGACTGAACAAGTTGTGGCATTAATTAAAATGGAATACTATTGTGCTATCAGAAATGATGATCAAGATGCTTTCAGAAAAACCTGGAAAGACTTACTTGAATTGATACAAAGTGAATTGAGCAAAACCAAGAGGACAGTAACATCAACATTGTGTGATAATCAACTGTGAATGACGTAGCTGTTCTCAGTAATATAGTAATCGAAAAAACACCCCAAAGAACTTATGATGAAAAATGCTATCCACCTACAGAGAAAGAACTGATGGAGTTTGAATATAGATCAAAGCATACTATTTTTCACTTTATTTTTTTTATATATTTTTGGTTTGTGTTTTCTTTCACAACATAACTATTATGGAAATATGTTTTGTGATTGCACATGTATAACCTATATTAAATTGCTTATTATCTCAGGGAGAAATGGAGGGAAAAATTTGGAACTCAATTAAAAACATATAAGCAAATATTAAAAAAGTTTTTACATGCAATTGGGAAATATAAAATATATATATATATATATCATTAGAAGATTAAAAATTAAACTTTAAATTTAAAAAATAAAAAAATTTTTTTTAAAGACTTTGATATCTCATTGAGAGGCTCTCTCCTCCAAAACTGTCCCATAGTAGACAAACTTCTGATGATGAACCTCCCCAAACTTAACTATGCTGATCCACAGATTCTCAGTGTATTTAGTAGGCTTAAACTCCTAGACTTTGTAAGTTGGACCCACAAGAACTTAGACTTTAATCAAATACCTTTCAGGAACCCAGGTCTTCCTCTGACCCAAGATGGGGCATCAAGGTAGCACTTTAGTAGGATAGTTAAGTGGAATGCTTCTTTTAAAATAAGACCCCGTTTGATTCACATCTAGGTTTGGTAAATTGTTCACCCTCAAACAATGTTATGAAAATAAAAATTAGAATTTGTGAAACTGTTATTTCTATCTTACAATGAGAATCACTGGGAGGCCCAGGTGATCTGGAGTAATGTCTCTATCTCTATCTCTTCCATCCCCACCCCTTCCACCCCACACCATTTCACTAAAGGGTATTTCTTATCTCTCAACCTAATCAGGTAGTACAAACTGGGTCCAGTCCTGGGTATTGAACCATCTAGAAGAATGGACAGACTCCTTTTTCTCATTACATACTTGGTCCCAGAACTCTGGGAAATATTGCTTAAGACTTATGTATTCATACACATCTGAGTTCTGCTTACGATGTTGAATAGAAAGGTACTCAAAGTAAAATTTGAATCAACTATGATGGCATTTATTTCCTAAACACATAAGATACGTTGAAATGAACCACTTAAAAGAATTCATTGGCAATGATACAGAAAACAGTATTCATTAACTTAATTTATAACAACTATTATACTCTTCTTGAAGAAGATTGATACTTAAACCACATAAGAATATAAAAGTTTTTTATCTTGATTCATTTCTGTCTAATAACTTCTTCCAATCCAGGCCAGGGATCTGTTTTGCCCTCTTTTTAGAGGTTATCTTTAAGATCAATAGCAATAGCAGTTGGTCTGGGACTCCTCACCATGTCATCATTCAGCTGCCACCGAAGACCAAAGATGTCCAAGTCTCTTGAACTCACAAGATGACTTCCAAGTCCGGACATATCCATATTGGTATCAATGCTCATCCACCTAACAGCTACAGAAGAGGCAGCCCTAAACCAGGACAAGAGCTTCCTATACAGGATGTGAGCTTTAACTGCCATGTGTTCCTGGACGCATGGTTGTTCAGTTGGGGCAAGTTACTCATCCCTCCATACTTCTCGCAGGAAGTCCCAGACTGGTGTGATGCCAACTGGAGTGTTGAAAGAAAAGCCTGGCCTGGATCTTCTCTTTTCTCTAGGTTTTTGTGACACCGTACTCCCCTAGTTTTCTTTCTACCTCTCTGACTTCTCCTTTTTAGTTTCCATTGCTATGTCTTCATCCAGGCAGAACCTACTTACAGTGAATCCTCCAGGACTGTCCCGGGAACCCTTCTCTTTATCCTCCATACTATTTCACCCAGTAATCTCATCAGGTCCCATGGATCCAATTATCTTCTATATACAAATGATTCTCAGACTTAGCCCTAACCTCTCCCAAAATTCCCGTCTATTGGACATCTCAAATGGATGTCTTAAAATAAACAACTTTTTTAACAACTCTCACAAAAACCCATTTCTCTTCTCTGACACTGTCAACATGCTATTCTAGGCACTCATCACATCATGCCTGGACCACTTCAACAGTCTACTGATTGGTCTTCCTGCTACAAGTTTTTCCCTACTCCAGTTCATACTCCAGTGAACTAATAAATTGATCTTTCTAAAGTGGAAGTCTTAGGGGAGGCCAGGTGGCTTAGTGAGTAAGAGCACCGGCTCCAGTGTCAGGATGACCTGGATCAAATCTGGGCTCATATACTCAGCACCACACCCAGAAATAACTGGCCCTGTAACCTTGAGCAAGGTACTTAACCCCTATTACTTTAAAAAAAATAAAAAATAAAGTGGAAGTCTGGCAATAGTAGCCCCTTTCCTCATTCAATAAACTTCAGTTTCTATTAATTTCAGTATTAAATATAACATACATTGTCTTTACAAGCCCTTTATGCCCTATCCCCCTCCTGCCTTTCCATCCCTCTTAGAATTTATTCCCCTCCACATTCTCTGCAATGCAGTTTCACTGGCTTCCTTTCTGTTCCTTGTGCAATCCACTCAGGCTTCTAATTATACATTTTTTTTTCTGGCTGTTTGCCATATCTGGGAGGATCTTTCTCCTCACTTCTGCCTCCCAATTTCTCTGTGTTTATTTAAATACCAACTAAAATCCCACCTTCTGCAAGATGCCTTTCCTGGTTCCCCCTTAATGATAGTTGCTTCTCTCTGAGTTTGTCTCCAATTTTTCATGTGTTAGTATATGGGTATGAATATATGTGTATATATGTATACACACATATGTGTATATTGGTATATATATATGTATATATAGATACATATGAATAGATAGATATAGGTATAGATATAGATTTATAGGCATTTTTCTTTCCTTTCAAAATTCAGTTTAAAGCTCTTTTGATCAGATAATCAAATTCAAGTCAAAGATATTATTTCTGGTCTCTATGAGATTCATTCTATCTCTAGCTAGAGGCCTCTAATTGCTATCTTTTTAGCCCTAGAGCAAACCAAAATCCCATTTTCTCATCACCAGTTTTTTATTTTTTATACCATTTACATAGTCAACATCAGGTCTTAATTTAGTTTAATATCATGTATGAAACATGTTTCTTTTGATCTATATTTGGTGACATCTCTAGAGAGATGACGTCAACGAGAGGATGCAAAGACATGTCCAGTAAGAATTAGGGTTGTCCTAGCAATATTGAGAAATCCTTTCAGGTAAACATTTCAATTACCATGAGCTCAAAAGCATTTGGGTCATTTGGTTCAACCTGATAATATCTCAGACTAAATGCAAAGCCGTCAAGAGTCAGTGTTTATTCTTAAAGCTCTCTGGATGAGAGCAGAAGTACACACAATACCAGCTAGAGTTCTAAACCAATATGCAAAAGCTATTCTCCATTATGCAAACCTACCAACATGGGTGGTAGAGGATTGTAGTAGATGGCAAGACAAAGTGTTTATGAAGACAGAGAAATGTTCCCAAACCATGTTTGGGAAGACTACTGGAATCCAGTTCACAGAAACTGGATTTCCCTTGCTTTCCAAGAATTCCTCATGGCGAAGAAACAAAACAACTCTCCTATATCTGCCAAGTCACTTAAATTTCCATTTTCCCTCCAAAAAGCAGGAAAAAAATTAGGTTTAGAAAGAGGTTCACCACTCACACTCTCAGGCTTCAATCCTGGCAGCTGGAAAGGGAGAACTTAGTCTTTTAAATATTTATTTGCTTTCTTTTGCTATTTGAAATTGTCATTAAAATGTATGACCAATTACAATGATTTCCCTCCAAGTCAATGTTAGGAAATAGAGAGGAAGGTTAGGGAATGCAGTCTGGTTGCTAATTAGAGATAAATTTTTTACAACACATGTAATCTCTGAAATATCTATACTCTTGCTTGGAACCCAGAGAGAGACTTTATAAGGAAACAAACCACTATGAAGAGAGAATTGATAATCACTAAGTTTATTCAGTTACCTACCTTGACCATAGCACCTGGCTGTTCCATGATCATAATAAGATTTAAAAAGCATGAGATGATAGAAACTAATGAGGGGTGCTGATATTTTAGAGGGAATAATAGAACTTAAATACATTCAACAAATCCCTCGAATGTGCAAGGTACTGTGGTAGATGCAGTTAATAGGAAAACAAAACTAAAAAAAAAATCTCTGATTTCAATTCCGCAGAGGGGGATACATGTATATATGAAAGTAAATACAAACTATATACAAAATAGTTTCAAGAAGGGAAAGCACTAATAATATGGAGGATCAGAGAAGATCATATCTGGGAAGTAGCTTTTGAGTTATATCTTGAACAAAGCTAGGTATTCTAAAAGCTGTAGAGTAGCAGTGAGCGCATTCCATACATGAGAGACTATGTGGGCAAATGTATAGGTGTAGAAATTAGAATGTCATGTTGTGGAGTACCTCGTGGTCCATTTTAATTAGAATAGAGAGTATAGAGGGTAATTATATGAATGATAGGGAGAAGCCAGATTAAGTGTCTTTAAGTGATAGACTGAGGATTTGCTTCTCATTTTCCTAGTGGTACTAGCTAGGAAAGCACTGAGGTTTTCTGAGCAAAGGGTAACATATCCAAATTTTGTTTAGGAATACAATTTGTCAGCTATATGGAAGATTGGGAAAAGGAAGACAATGGTAGAAAGAAGAGCTCTTAGAAACATTAATAGTCCAGGTAAGTGGTGATGATAGTGGATTGAAGGGGATGGATGCAAGAGATATTATGGAGGCAGATAATACCATCAAAGGGGAGAGAGTACAGAGAACAGAAGAAGGCCTAGGACAGGTCCTTGGGGAATACCTCTATGGAAAAGCAAGGTAAAAGGGGGGAAGGAATTCAGTACAGGTAAGGCAGAGCAGAATGAGGATGAGAAAGAAGGAGATTGAATGAAGAAAAGGGATTTTTACCTTAGCAGATGGTGACTCTAGCTTTAAAGTGTAAGGAGAAGAAAAAAGTAAGAGCTTCCCAGACGTATCATGGAAGAATTATCACTTGGTTTGGCCCTCCTCCCTCCAGGGCCCTGGGATGGGAGACCGCAGTGCCAACCTAGTGTCTCTCTAAATATGAGGGAATAGAGGGGGATACAGCATACAAATGGTTTCATGTACTTGGGTGAGTAAATACCTTGTAACCATCTCTCCAGGAACTGACTAGAACACAGTCAGGAACTCACTGAATTTATATTTAGTACCCTTTCCTTTTGCTCATCTCAAAATAGTGTGAGGGAAATGATGCACACCCAAAAGATTCTTCACCTGTGGAATTTGCACCATCAGGACTACAGTGTGAGAACTATGATTCTAAAATCATGGATTTGGAATTGGAAAGGACTTCGGGGGCCATCTGATCCAACACCTGCATTTTACAAATAAGGAAACTGAACTTCAGAGAGCTTACGTGATTTGTCCAAGGCCACACTGTTAGGAAAAATCAGAGGCAGGATTTAAGCAAGGTACTCTAATTTTAGAGTCAATGTCTTTTCCACTATAGCTCTGGTTGTCTATACATATGATAGTTATAAAAGTTGAAGACATTGTTTTTCTTATATCATTCAGTAAAAGAGGGCAGAGTATATATGACATAAATTTTGGGGGTTAGATCAATGTATCCACTCTCTGAAAAGGACTGAGTTTGTGGCCTCAATCTCTAGGGCCCAGTGATAATTAAAAGAGAAAATGATAGTGGGTCATGGACCTTGTTATCAGTAGCAACTTTTATCTGCCTGAATATTCAGTAGTAATGGTACAAGGTACCATGTAAGATCTCAGTCTGGTGATACAATGTATATGCATGGAAATAAGTGCGAAAGCAATAGTACTCCAAACCCATAAGCTGACGGAGACTAGGCCTAAGGAACCCATCCCCATCAATCTAATGATGAATGCTACTTGAACATTTTTGAAAGTATATGTGCTTTACTTGGAAGGAAAAAAAAGGAAAATGAAGACAGAATAAAAGAGGAAACTGAACAGATGATAAGTATACATACAATATGAAACGGAAAGATAAAAAGGAAAAAGGAAGGAAAAGAAAGAAAAGAATTGGTTCAAATTAAGACAGAAAGGAAAGGAAGAAAGGAGTAATAAAGGTTTGAATGTGAGGAGGAGGATAGTTATTCTAAGCTATGCCTGATTCTAGTCAGTCCTCTGGTAGTTAAGGCTTGGCAATGGAATAAAATTGAGATCCTCATAGATCATTCAATAGTTAACAAAAGGAGATTTACTTAATGATAGCAGAAGAATATTCAACAAGGATAAGCATTAAGAACACTTTGAGTTGATTGAAATGAGGGAAGATCCCCCTGTGATCCATCAGTCAAACATCTAAATGTCTCTTTAGTAGCAATTTTGTACTCAGTGGATGAAGAAGTGATGTCTAAAGTAGGACCCCTTAGTCCTCTGAGCCAACCAAGTCTCAAAAAAGTCTTGATACCTTTGAATGAAAAACTAGCCTAACACACATGGGAAGAGGGACTAGGATATTAATACTACCAGAAAAGGTATCAATAAATCATACCCATGGAAGGAAGGAAGATAAAATAGAGGACAATCCTAACTGAAGGCAGTCCTTTGGTCCCCTAATATTGTATAGATAGAAATTTAGAGTAAGAAAGGATTCTGGTGAAAATCTATACAATTCTTTTATTGGTGTAGAAAGTAATTTTTTGTAAATTTGTATATATTATATATATGTAATATATTATATATGTAATATATATAATAAATATATATATATTACAAAAATACTTTTGTAAAGTAAAATTATTGCTGGATTAATGTCAACTAGGCAGCTGGGTGGGGACAGTGCATAATCGAGCATCAGGCCTGAAGTCAGGAAGATTCATCTTCCTGAGCACAGATCTAGTCTCAGACACTTACTAGCTGTGTGACCCTGGGCAAGTGACCTAACACTGTTTGGTTCGATTCTTATTTGTAAAATGAGCTAGAGAAGGAAATATCAAACCACTTCAGTATCTTTGCCAAGAAAAACTAAAATGGAATCATAATGAGTCTGACACAACTGAAATGACAACAACAAAGAAAAATATCAACCTGGAAGTATATCCCAGCACAATGCCATGGGCCTCTGTTCTATAACCTGTTATGCTGAAAATTTTCATTAGCATCTTAGATAAATACAAAGATGCCAAATATAAAGCTTTTATAAAGCTGAAGATGTTATGAAGCTAGAAAGAATGGTTGATACGTTGTGTGAAAGACTTGTGTGAAAGAACTGTGATGCCAGAGGTCTAGGCAGGAGAGAACATTAACCTAAATCTAAGAAGATGAAAATTTGAACATGGACTTTGTAATGACTATAGATATATTGGAGCTTCCCTTCCTTACAGGTAAGCAGTACAATGGAGAAACATAACAACCAGCCAATCCGGAGGACCACTGAAGTCCAGAGGTCCTTGACACACCAGGGATCCTCTGTGAGTGAACTCTAGCTGAATATGGAGATGTCTGTAGCTACCAGAAACTCAACCAGCTCAAGGGCAACCTTGAGCAACAGCTGCAGACTTGAGACCTTGCTCAGGACTTTTTAGATATCCTGCTCTCTGGCCTATTGTGTCTGTAGATGTCTCTTCCCTTTAACCCTCGCTCCCCGCTCAAAAGCCTTAGAAACCATGAATATTTCTCCCTTTTCCACTCCCCTTTGAATCACTTGCAAGTTCTTCTCCTGCAAGTTCTCAGAAAATATATGCTTTTGTAATCTGTGACAAGATTGTTTCATTTAGGGTGCCTTTTTGAGATTGGCGTCTTCCTTTAACAAAACATAATAGGAATAAAATTCAAGTCTTAATGCTGGCATGAAAAGTAAACTGTATAAGGACAAGATGGGGAAGATGTGGCTAGACAAAATTTTGCATGAAAAAGACTTTGATGTTAGAGTGGATTTATAATTTGAGATCAATGTAAAGCAACAATGTGACAATCCAAAGTAATCAGACAACATTAGTTAGAAATACAGTACCCAGGAGAAGGTGATAGACATACTTTCTAGTGAACCTTTACCTAGAGTATTATACTCAGTCCTGGGTGCCATATTTTATGAAAAATATTGACAAGCTGTCGGGCATCCTGAGGAAGGCAACTAGTCAAGCAAGGGACCAAGAAAGCAAACGTGAGTACCAGTTGAAGAACAGGGAATGTTTAGCTTAGAGAAGAAATTAGGGAGACTCATAGATGTTTTCAAGAAATTTCAAAATGTTGTTCTGTGGAAGATGGTTTAAATAAGCTTTTTTTATTCTTTGTTTTGATTGCTATGGAATGAGAGAAGTAAAAGGCACAGGTGGAAATTAAAGTGGCAGATTTCACTTTCATATGAGGGAAAAACTCACTATTAATAGGACCTATCCAAAAATGGAAGGAGATGACTCATTAAATAGTGAATTCCTCATAACTGGAAACCTTCAAGAGAAATGCGGAATGATAAGGAAAACTATAATAATAATAATAATAATACCAATTATTTTAAAATGACTAGAATTTATATAGCATTTTAGGAAATGCAAAATGCTTTACAAACATTATAACACTTTATTCACACAGTAATCCTAGGAGGTAGATGCTACTATTATCTTGATTTTATAGATGGGGATTTTGAAAAAGACAAGCTTTCTCCAAACTTACCAATGATTTATTTTTTATTTTTTTTAAAGCAATCGGGGTTAAGTAACTTGCTCAAGGTTACATGGCCAGTTATTTCTGGGTGTGGTGCTGAGTGTCTAAGCCTAGGATTCGATCTCCAGGTCATCCCGACACTGGAGCTGGTGCTTTTACTCGCTGTGCTACGTGGCCACCCTTACCAATGATTTATTGCCAAATATCCATTTCTCAATCCTCATCCTTATTGATCTCTCTACAGCCTTTGACACTATTGAAATCCTCCTCTCCTTGATACTCTTTTCTCTCTAGGTTTTCATTACACTATTCTCCTGGTTTTCCTCCTACCTGTCTGACTCTACTTCTCATTGTCCTTTGCTGGATCTTCGTCCAAACCATTCTCATTAACTTTAGGTATCCCCCAACTTTCTTTCCTAGATCTTTTTCTCTTCTCCTTTTATTTCTCTTAGAGATCTCATCAATTCCTAAAGATTTGATTATCATCCTTACGCAGATGATTCTAAGATTGATTTTCCCAGACCCAACCTATCTTCCGACTTCCAATGAGGCATCCCCGACTCTTTATTGGATATCTTGAACTGAATGTCTCGTAGACAGCTTAAATTCAACTTTTCCAAAACTATATTTGTCACCTTTCCCCTACACTCCCTCAAAAAAATATCCCCCTTTTTAACTATTATTTGTCAAGGACATCACCATTCTCTAGGCAACCAGACTGAAAACTGTTAAGACAACAGGCAAATAAGAGAGAGGGTGTATTCTATCATTGCAGCAGGGTAAGATAACAAGCAGGGCTGTTCACTTATTTCTATTCAACTTTCAGTCTCCTTCTGAAACCTTGCCTAGATTGGTTTCCTAGTATAAATATTCTCTCTCTCTATGCTAAGAAGTTTTTAAAATAAGTATTTCTAGTCTTTCTATTTTTTTATTCCAACCCCTAGTCAGGGACAGTGCTCTGGTAAAACACCTCAATGTTAGATAGATCTTTCTTCTCTAGAAAAACTTCATTTTCAATTGCTTCTTTCTAACTACATTCCAAATAAATGCATTTAGACTAGAAAATGCCTGTAGTAAATTGTTTTTATAAAGACAAAGTGAATCTTTAAAATAAAGAAAAAGAGAGACTTGCCTATTCCAGAAAAGGAAAAAAATAAAAACGTCATGTTTCCATAAGCAAGCCCAAGGGGAGAAAAGCAATATAGAATGAATGCTTCGGAGTCCTCAATTGTCAGGACAAGGGGAAGAAAGGCTTTTATCAATAGGTATCTATCCCTATACTCCCATTTTCAGTTATATCACATCGCCACAACTTTTTTTTTTTTGCTTTTTAGAGGGGGGAAGGCAGGACAATTGGGGTTAAGAGACTTGCCCAAGGTCACACGGCTAGAAAGTGTTAAGTATCTGAGGCTGGATTTGAACTCAGGTCCTCCTAACTCCAGGGCCAGTGCTCTATTCACTGCACCACCTAGCCACCTGCTAGACACAACTCTTGATCGAGATTTTCAAACTTTTCCATTACCTTTCAAATATATGTGGAGGAGAGGAATTAAGAAGGGTGTCTAACCATTGGCCAATAGTATTGGATTGCCATGTGACAGCTGGATATCAACACAAGGTAAATACATTATCATCTTATCAACTGTGATTACATCTTGTAACTATATCAACTGAGCTGGAATCTACCTCCTCTTCTTGTACACTATGTACAATGAAGGTGGATCTAGACAGAATGATACTAGATATTGTTAAGCAACCCAAGAACAGGAGAGGGAAACCCACTTCATTAAGAAATAGGACTATAATGAGCTCCAAAAGAAGAGCCAAATGGAATTTTGATCCCATATATTCTAGTAATTCTTTACATGAACTTGAGGAAAGCTAATTTGCTTTATTGGGTCTTAATTTTTTTCTTCTGTAAAATGAAGGGGGTGAATAAGATCATTCCTAAGGTCTCCGATCACATAAATGATGATTTTAAAGATATTTCCTAACTCCAATGAAACTTAAGTCCATAAAATTCACATTCTAATTATGAATAAGGTTCAGATTATAGAAAGAATTTATTTTAAAGACATTCAAATGTAAAACTTCAAAAAGTCCTATCATATCAAGAAAAAAGAATCTCCATTAAACAATACTTCATAACACTTTAGACTTACATCCAGATCATCAAAAGAATAATTAGGCATTGGTATTCATCGATAAAGAGATAATGACGGTTTAGGATACCTTTGGTTGAAACTGTTTAAAAACTAAGTTTCCTAAGACAACTAAATCATTCCCTCTAGTTAGTTAATTAGAGATAGACCAAATGGATGTATTGCATAGAATTGTGCCTAGCACATAGTAGATGCTTAAAATGCTTGTTAATTGATTGACAGGTCATCAAATTCAATGGCACAATTTGGGGGGAAGCATTCTGCTTAAAGTTTCTAGTAACATTCTGGTAGAAAAGGATTTAATGACAATTATATGACCATCTGGTTACTTTCCAGACTACCCAGGGCCACACAGCAGTATTAATACCATGCCAATCTATTCTGGAATTCTAAAAATAAGAAAGGAATAAGCAAGAGGTGGTAGGTAAATGTGTGTCTATGGATTGCCACTAGATAGAAAAGTACAGCAGTGATTCAGGCAAACAATCCAGGACAGCCATCATTAAGCAAATGTCACTTGAGCCTATTTCAAGTCATTCCAGGAGAAATGATGACATACTTCTCTGGAAAAGCAGCAAATAATAACAAAAAGAATAAACAAAAATACTCAATGTTGAATAGGATCTTCTTTCTTCTACCAGTGACTGATTACTGCACTTAGTCTCTATTAGTGGTCCTTGGATACAAGGGAATCAAAGTATTTTATAGCTTTTGAAATATATTTGGTAGATAGGGCAGCCTTATGTTTCTAAGATGAATGAGCTAATATTTGTTGCAGACAGATAAAACCATAGAGAAAAGGTCTGATGATGAGAAACTGGCTGGCTATTACTAGTAAATGGCAACTATAATACGTCTTGCCTTTTAAAGTAATATATCTGAAATTCTCAAAATAATGTGACTTTTTCTGAAGGGTAATGTGGGTAGCCAAGAAAGTTAAAGTAATTCCATTTTGTCTGTAGTTCCTCTATCTTGCCTCTGACCCCGTTTGTATATTAGCACCAGGTTACAAGAGATAGCTGATCTGAAGATTTCCTGTTACTAGTCCTAGCAACAAGCTCTTTGTAATCAAGGAATATCATATCTCTATTCCTATCCTTCAAGCCCCCAGCAACAAGCTCTGCCCAATTTTAAGGTACCCAATTTATGTACTGCCTAAATTGTAAGCTATATAAGATTTGTCCTTTTATTCCTTTGGAGTATCTCCATACCTGCAGGTAGAGCTCCCGTACTAGCAAACTCTTGATTGATTCCTAAATTTTGAGTTTGGGTTTGGGTTTTATTATGATTTGTTATAGTAATACAAATATACCTATAGCAAATGGCTACAGGAATGGGATTCCCAGATGGATAAGTCTCTGCAATGCCAAGGGTCATGACCTGGGAATGTCATAGTTTCCTCTACTTGAGATAGCCCTTGAAAGTGAAGAGAACCTGATGAATATATTTGTACATGGGCAGGTAAGAATTGACCATGCTGCCCTGATCTGAAAATGGCAATCTCCCCCAATCGGAGCATTTGGGTGGCTTGTTTTGGTTGGGTTTGGTCTGATTTGGTTCTGAGTTGCAAATCAGTTTCTCTGGATTAGTTGAAAAAGAATTCACTAATGAGCACTTCTATGTGTCTATCTTGTGTGTTGGTAAATACAACCAACGTTTTGCTGTGATCTAATTAACCAAAAGAAAAAGGGTGTAAAAGAGAGTAAACTTTTCTGAAAAAATTTTAAAACCTTCAAAAAAGAAAGTTTCTCTCTTTGCATTCCTAATTCTAGCCAAGTTGGGAAGGAAGGAAAGAAACACAGATTAGAAGGAAGGGAATCTTTTTTTTTTCAAAATCCACAGAAATGCATGGCATTGTGAACTAGAGCCCAAATTTGTGACTGTAACAGAAGTTCTCCACTGTGAATTTCCAAATTGTAGGGCTTTATTTTTTTATCCATAGTACATTTTCCAAAAGAATTGAATTTTTGTAAGACATTTAAGCAATTTCACCAGAAAAAGCACCTAGGGTAAGAATGACTAGCTTATTTTCTTCTTCATACAAAAGAATGATAATGTCTCATTCTGACAGTGAAGAAGAAAACATTCGCTATTTCTTACTGCTTCTGGTTTTGCTGACTTCCTTCATCTCAAATAAAATTTCCCATTTGGGGCAGCTAGGTGGCACAGTGAATAGAGCACCAGCCCTGCAGTCAGGAGGACCTGAGTTCAAATCTGACCTCAGACATGTGACACTTACTAGCTGTATGACCTTGGGTAAATCACTTAACCCCAAATGCCTTGCCTTGCCCCCCCCCCAAATTCACCTTATAGAGGAAGTCTTTCTCATCCCTTCTTAATTATAGTGCCTTCTCTGTGTTAATTATTTCCTATTCATCCTATATATAGCTTGTTCGTATATGTTTTCTTGTTGACTCTCCCATTTGGTTATGGTCTCCGAGAGCAGTTGCTACCTTTTCCCTCTCTTTTTATCCGTAGTACCTGGTGTCCCATAGTCCCTGGTAACACAGTAGGTTTTTAATAAATGCTTACTGACTGCCTGAGTCTGTCCAATGGCTGTTACAATCTATACATTTACTAGTAATTAAAGGATTCATGAAATTTACAATTTTCTTACCTTGCACTAACAAGGTTTAAAGAAAACAACATTGCATACATCATTCTACTTCTGCTGTCTCTCCCATATTTATTGTCTCCTTTCTATTTTAACTGCCATCACTAGAGCTGTAACTCAAAATATGTGCACCTGGGACAAACATCAGAAAAGCCACCTCAGGGAATAGTCATGGAAGGCCCCCTCAGTCGAAGGAGGCAGATGATACAGACATTTCTCAATGGGAAAACACAGAGGTGATAGGATACCATGAGACTGATGCTTCAAAAACTATACCCTTATGACTCTCTACCCTTAGGAAGCAGATCATCAAGTAGCTTCCTATTTTAACTAATCATTCTTGATAACCAGAGAGGTAGTATAGTATGCTTAATAGAGAGCTTGTCTCAAAGCCAAGAAGACCTGGGTTCAAGTCTTACACATACTAGCTGTCTGCCCCTGGGCAAGTCACTTAAGTTCTCAGCATTCAGAGTAATTCTTTAAGACTACATTCAGAAAAGCTCCCAACATGTATTCATAGGAGGAGTTCCCTTATATCAATGTAATTTCAGGTCCAGTTTCTATTCCCATTTCTAACTAAGTGGTAGGGCCAGTTATTACATTAGAGTGGGGATAGGGAAAGGGGGAGTAATAGTAACTAAAAGAATAGATATTTTACAAGAGGGGGCTAAAAGATGGCTTGAATTCAATACATGAACACCTTAGAGTACAATCTTAGCATCATAGAACGTTAAGGATCATCTAGTAAAACTGCTTACTTTTACAGGTGAGTAATCTCTTCAGGGATGAAATCTTAAAGAAAAAAAAAAGTGATTGTCTAAAGTCATAGAAAAATGTTCTACTTTTAGTGCCATTGAGACCAAACTAAGGTGGGCTGAAGAGATCCCTAGTCTCAGATTCAAGGGTCTTTAAAACTAAAAGAACCTTATCAACTACCTTCTGTAACTCCATCATTTTACAGAGTTTCAGGGTTAATGCAAGAGCGCCAAATAAAACTGATTTCCAGGATAGTATTTGTTCAGTGGGGATTTTAAAAATCAAGCCTTTTCGATGCTGTTGTTTGCTTTTGTCCATTTTTTGGCGTAGGAATCCATAGTTTCATGATCAAGCATTAACATACTCATAATTGAGAACTTTCAGTCCTTCTAGCCCCTTACTAGTCTCAGGCTTACTCACTCTCTCCCATCAGTTGACAAGAAGATCTGAGAAGCCAGAGGTACTTTTCCTTTCACTTGAAGTGACCTATCTCCACTTCTAATTCTCCTCAAAGCCTGACTATTCGCAATTAATTAATCAACATTTAAGTGCCAGGAAGACATTTGTCTTGCCACTGGACTTTGATAGCTCTGGTGGTGAGAGTGAGGCTGATGACTTTGTGATGGAGCCGCAAGTGTGAGAGACACTGTGGCAGTCACAAGATGTTGGAGGGGGTGCACGTGACCTCTGAGGAGCAGGAGCTTGGAGATGTGGAGGCCGACTCTGCCGGGCCGAAAGGGCTGACATGGCATTGAGCACAGGGCCGTGGGAGCCGACTTTGCCAGGTTGGGAAAGGCCGACGTGGCGTTGAACGTGCCTTATCAACACGGACTCCTCTTAACACATAGTCCTTTGCCTTGCACTCAGGAGAGTGCATGATTGGCTCCCACATGGCATGTGACAGTAAGAAGAATGATAAGGATATTAGGGAAAAAGCAAGGGGAGGCTCCGCCCCCCCCTCCTGCTCTCTCTGTCCCACCATTCCATTCTGCTTTGTTCTGATGGCCACACTGTTAAGATGTAACTGAATAAAGAGCAGCCTCGCTTGGCAACCTCTGTGTCCTTGTGTGTTCTATGGGGGTGAGTTCTTCTTGGAGACAAGAAGCCAGAGACGTCCGAAGACCGGGAATAAAGTAAGACAAGGCCGGAGCTGGGAAGGAGAGCCCAGCAACTTTGTGCAACTCCGCCTTACTTAAATCTAATTCACTTGCAAATCAAGAAATCGACTTTTGTACATCATTGGTCCTCTGAAAGAACACAGGGCAGACAACAAACAAAAAGTGCCAGGCACTGTTTTAACTTCTGAGGATACAAAAGACAGTTCCTCCCTCAAAGAAGTTTCAATCTAATGGGGGAAATAACACAAATATATACAAAGCAAGCAAATGGTTAACAGAGCAAAGGAACTAGAATAAAAAGGTGTTGGGGAAAACTTCCTATAAAAGACAGAATTTTAGTTGCGACTAAATAGAAGATAGAAAGAGCAGAAGGCAACTAGGTGGCAGAGTGTATAGAGTGCTAGCAAGACTTATCTTCATGAGTTCAAATTCAGCCTCAAACACTTACTAATGGTCTAACCACTTAACTCTGCCTCAGTTTCTCATCCATGAAATGAGCTGGGGAGGGAAATGGCAAACTACTCCAATATCTTTGCCAAGAAAAACTCACATGAAAATATGAAGAGTTCAGTACAACTGAAATGACTTAACAACAACAAAAGAAAGATTAGTAGTTGAAGCTGAGAAAGGCAAGCATGCTAGTTATGGGGCACAGGCAGAGAAAACGCACAGAGATGAGAGATGGAATGTCTCATTTGTAGAAATGGAATAAACAATGAGTTTACTAATCCCCTTAATTTGCTTGAGCACCGTTATTATCCAGGAGAGGCTGAAATAACCTGGGAATCAAAATCAGCCAATGAGTATTGCTCAATTCTGACATGCCAAGTGATCCTTTGTGGTGTCCACTGGGTGAACCCAGAACATCTCTGCTGTGCTAGCAACCACAGGGCCAGCTCAAATTGGTTCATACCAGCCCCAAATGGACAGAGCTTCTACCAACATCCTGGTTCTGAGGACTCTAGATTCCTCCTATCCTCCCACCTCCCTTTGCTGTAAAACCACATAAACCATCTCTAAACCCCCAGTCTTTAATGCAGCAGATTAGGGTTTGCTGTTCTCCATGTGTGTACGCTATACTGGCGCAATAAATGTTTATGAGTTTTACACTTGAACTTTGCCTTTCTTCCCTTACTTCAGACAGACACTGTACTTCAATTAGTTAAAATGCCAAAATTATAATTCCATCCTTTTGGTCAAGGTGACCCAAAAAAGACCACCCCCCAGACCAAGGGGGCAGTATTTGATGGAATATAATTTTGTTAAAAGCACGAAGCAAGTACAAAAAGACATTTGACTATAGCATAGATAGATATTATAATAATGAAGACAGTGAGAAGACCCAAAAGAATAGAGTGAAGGAGAGAGTCTATTCTTCTTGGGGGTCAACTAAAGATGCCATTGTACCATTGCCCCAAAGAGTCAAAGAGGTTGACCTCTTGGAAAAGGCAGATTTCATTATGAATGGTGCCAGTTTGGATGACATAGAAGCAATATTCCTCTCTGATATTGGCACAAGCAATCTCCTGCATGGCAGTAAGGCCATCAATGTCCTACCAGTTGTGAAGGATCATGGCAGAGAGAGAATCTATTTCTCCCTTAATCTTGTGTAGTGTCAGGGAGATGACTTTGAAGGATTCTGAGATCTCACATGATAAATTGCAGAATAAATCCCAAATCTTGGGATCAACATGTAGAGGGTAGTCTACCAGTCATTATTTTGCTACAGGATTGAGATCTTGTGCCTTATAACAGGTACCCAACCAATGATAATCAGGTGACACAAATCCAGAAGTCAGTTAAGTGAAGCTGTCAGGCAAACCCATAGAGGGCTACTTCAGTGGATGTAGGGCATATGCATAGCAGAAAGAAACTTGAAATCCCAGTAAAAAGAATAAGATCAAGTTGGCCCTGAGGGTCGGGGCTTGCAAGGGCCTATCAACACAGTGAGAAGCAATCAAGAACAACCCGAATAAAAGAATTATAGTAAGGGCTGGTAGATGGAGATCCCCAGGAAGTAACAAGAAACCAAGGTAATAAGGAAGAAGACAGGCACGGGAGCTCCAAAGATTCCCATAAAAAAGATGCAAGAAGGCAGTAACAAAAAACAGCAAGAGAAAAGCAAGATGAAAATATTCAGCAATACTTGGCCATGCCCTAAGTCTCAGAACCACTGCACCAGATGTCATCTCCTTTGTCCCTTGAAGATATTTACACATGTAGTCGATGGCCTCTGACCCTTCTGCCAAAAAATCCAAACAGGAGCAGGAGCTTTCTTCAGATGTGCTCAGTAGCAACATTGGCTTGCTGAGGAGGTCAACTTTTAATCAGCAAGATGACTGGCTGAAAAATACTTAGTGTGATAGCTGTTGAGAAAAGCATCTACTGCATGGCAACAAATCACAATCAAAGGGGAATCCAATACCACGTTAGCAACAGACTCAATCAAACCAGCCATTGCCACAACTAGTGTTTTGACCATAAAATCAAGAGTCTTGCAATACTATTCAAGGTGGTAGATATTCTCCCTATGTTTTGGGGTCAAGATCACACACGCATTCCCTCCTTTGTATACACCTGGAAGGACTGGCCTTCAAGAACTGAGACACCATTCATTGTGAGTAACAATGATAAAAACTCCCTTAGCTTTTTGATTCCAGGCAAGATTCATCTGACAGCCAATGATGACGTAATAGGGTGTTGAATGCAAGGCTCAAGATTAACCAGGTGTGACAATTTCCTTTTCTAAAAGGAAAAAGAGCAAGGGGGGGAAAAAGTCCAAGAGACCCTGTCAAGGTCATCCTCAAAACTTTTCCTAGGCACAAATGCCTGCCATTAGCAGCTCCTAGTCTGTAGCAGCATGCCATTTTCCACTATTGCCTTCAGGACAATTCAGACAACTATCCCTATATTCAAAGCTCAAAACATTAGTAAATTACAGTCCCCAAAATTTTTACCTCATATAGGAAAATTTCATTAACCACAACTTAAGTCTTAAATATCTTACCTGATGTTTCCCTAATAGTTAACATTTCTTTTATTCATCATCATCATCATGATCATCATCACCATTATTTGTTTTATAACAAAATATACCTCATCAAATATTCAACAGTTTTCAAATATCTATTTTTTATCAAATCCTTTTAAAAGTTCAATTCATCCTTTGTTTAACAGCATTTCTTTTACAAGAGTCCCTCCGATTTCACAATGTAAAAGAATTTAGAAATATGATAACAAACTATATCATGTATTTAAACATGAAACAAAACTTCAAATGACATCAATTGAGTTCATTAATCTCATTACCTTTGGCATTTTAAATCCATTTTAGAGTTATCAGACATGGAACAATTACATTCAATTAAAGAAATAATAATAAAGCATAATGCTTATCATATTCCAGTCACTATTAATCACTTTATAATCACGACATTATTTTTATCCTCAGAACAACCCTGGGAGGTAGGTACCATTATTATTTTTCTCTTTACAGATAGGGAAACTGGAGCAAACAGAGATAAGGTAATTTGCTTAAGGTTACAGGGCTAGTAAATCTGGAACGTTATTCAAATTTCCCTACATTTTTCCAGCCCTGTTTTCCAACAACTTTACTTGGGAATCTGATCTGAGATGAGAGGGGTTAACAGAATCAGAAGGAGGGGGTCTCTGATCAAGGAAGGGTAAAGTAAAGGTGCTTATAAGGTGATAATCCAACAATTTGTTTTTGCCTCCCCTCAGCAATCATGGACAATTGTGAGAAAACTTGCATCAGTCCTTGAATCTGAGTTACTGGTCAGCATAACATAAATCCTTGGTTAAGGATCTCTAAATAGTACATAAAAATGGTCCAGTTTCCCAGCCATACAAGGCTAGTTTCAAACAATGCAGTGGTCTTCATAAATTAATTTTCATAATCACATTAAGTCAGGTCACATTAATGTCAGGTAACAGATCAAACTACTTAGAGGGTTCACAATGGACTAGTTCTAAGAAGAGAGATTTACATGTTTTCAACGTAACCAGGCAAACAAACATCTTGAAACAAAATACCAAAGCAATATGACAGTTATCATCAATTATAACTAACATCAAGTCTCCTTGTATGCTAGTAACCCATTCTCAATACCCATTTAACCAGAACATTTTGAATCACAAATGTCTCATGTAGTTGTCTGGTCCCTAGACATCTTTTCTTGAACAACAGGCTTTATACTCAGGACAGCTCTGAAGGGTGCTCTGCTTCTATTTCTCCAAATGTAGATGTTCTTAGATAATTCTGTATAATCATTTAAATTGGGTTCTCCAAATTTGAAACTTCAGAGAATTTCAGTGTATATACTATTTGTTGTTTCTATCCTTATAAATACCCTGTATCTGATACAAGAGTATTGAAATATTAATTAGGGTACAACTATAAAATGAACTCCTCTGCCCTTTAATATTAAGACAGATGCTTTAAAATTTTTTCACTTTCTTTACCATCATCAATACAATTTATGTGTAAAATACCTAATCCAGTTTTGAGAACTTTTACTAAAACATACTCAAAGCCTGCATTTCTATGACAGATAAATTTGGAAGCCAATCATAAACATATGTATATAATTCTTAAGAAACAACAGTTTAATACTATTGCTTTTCTCAAAATGTTCTATTCCATTTGATTAGAAAACCTTTACATTAAATCTTTATCTTATTATTTTGTCTAATCATTTTCCCCTGATTTGTCTAATCATGTTGCTGAGCTGTCTAATAATTTTGGCTATAAGGAACAAACAGGATATCTATTTTTTTCTTCTTCACTCTGGGATTACTTCCAAACTAGCTGCCTTCTTTCATTGCCCTAGAACAAGAAAGCTATCCATCTTCAGAACTTTTATAGAGTTAATTTTTATTTTTCCTTTGAGCAAATTCTACAGTGGTACCCCAAAACTCACTATGATAGTTCAGAAGGGAATGAGTTCCTGAAATTACCACCCCCAAATCCCAGGAGTTCTCTCCTGCAATCTTAAAAATGATAAATATTCAAACTCCTTTATGATTAATCTCCAAATTTCCACAGTCTACCAAGATATTTTTAACAGCTCTACAAACTTTGATTATCTGACTTTATTTCTCTAATTCTAACATATACAAAGCTGAGATGACAAAAAAGTGTCTTTCAAGGTTTTCTTTTCTCTTTTCTTATAACGCAATCTCCCTTGTAAAGTCTAAAGTGGAAGTTAGTCCTGTTTATTGAGACAATTCCTTCAAGTGTAAAAGTTCATTAATCTTTCCCAGTATTCTAAACTCTTTGGTTACAGCCCTTGGAAGTTTTTTCCTGGCTGGCTGTATTTTAAATCTTTCAAGGTAACAGGATCTACAAACAGCATGCAAAACAAATACTTTCCTACAATTTACAAAGACACAACAACAGAGACAAAATGATAAGACAGACAAATAGAAAGGATAATTCTATCTAAGCTTTTCTTGACAGAAGCCATGTTACAAAAAAGCTTCTCACTTGGTGGTTTCAAATAGTTATTCATTGATTTTCTTGCTAGATCAATCAAGACTTTTTTAGAGTAATTTATCTTACCCCAATCAAAAGAACCCCTAGTTGGCCAATGGTGATAGGGTCATATTGAGTCAATTCCTGACAGTTAAATACACTACTGACTTGACTGTTCCAGGATTGGTACAAATAACTCCATAAGACCTCCCCAAAACTGATGTATAGATGTAGATTATCTAGATATATAACCAGGGTGGAGCCAAGAAGGTAGAGTAAAAGCAGGAACTTGCTTGATCTCCTGCTCCAACCACCTCCAATACCTGTAAAAAAAATTACTCTAAACAAATTTTAGAGGTACAGAACCCACAAAGTGACAGAGAGAAGCAAATCTCCCTCTGAAGGCAACCTGGCAGGCCGACAGGAAGGGCCTATCACACTGGACTGGGAGCCAAGCACAGTCCTGTGGGATCCATGCCAGCCCAGACTCATGGCCCAGATCAGCTAAAGCAGACTTCAAGAGAGTGAATCACCTGCATCTACGGTGCTTTCCAGATTCCTCAACCCATAAATGCCAAAGAGAAAGTAAAAGGTCAATGGGGAACCCTTTTGATCCAGGGTGAGAGAAGAGTATGGTCCAGCCCCTTCCCCTGGGGTGGTAGAGGTGGCAGAGGCAGACAGCTGCACCTGCTGCCACATGGCTACCTCCAAAGCTTCTGACTTGCAAATCAAAAGGGGACCAAGTGACATTCAGAGGGTAAACAATCTTGTTTTGACCTACTTGGATCTGGGTCACAGTCCTGGGTGGTGGTCCTAGGGTGAGGAATGCAAATGTGCCAGAGCTTGTGGTGGATGTAGAGAGGGTGTCCTCCTCATACCTCTGACAACAGCTCTGACATCAACTGGGAAAACACCAGCATTTGGGACACAGCTCTCTCCACTCTGGAAGCAGAGTTCTACTGTGGCAAAGAGCTCAAAAGTCAAGTAATTGGCTGGCAAGATGAGCAAAAAGAGGAAGTACAATCAGACCATAGAAACTTTTTGGGGAGACAAAAAGAATCAAAGCATGGAACCAGAAGAAAACAACAAAGTCAAAACTCCCATATCAAAAGCATGCAAGAAAAATACAGATTGGTCACAGCCATGGAAGAGCTCAAGAAGGATTTTGAAAATCAGGCAAGAGACATGGAGGAAAAATTGGGAAGAGAAATGAGAATTATGCAAGAAAATAATGAAAAGTGAGTCAACAGCCTGGCTAAAGGAAATAACACCTTAAAAATAGATTAAATCAAATGGCAAAAGAGGCCCAAAAAACCAATGAGAAGAAGAATGCATTATTTCAAAAATTCACTGAAGAGAATAATTCCTTCAAAATTAGATTGGAGCAAATGGAAACTAATGACTTTATGAGAAATCAAGATACTATAAAACAGATCCAAACAAATGAAAAAATAGAAGGCAATGTGAAATATCTCATTGGAAAAACCACTGACCTGAAAAGTAGATCCAGGAGAGATAATTTAAAAATTATTAGATTATCTGAAAGCCACGATCCAAAAAAGAACTTAGAAATCATCCTTCAAGAAATTCTCAGGGAAAATTGCCCTGATATTCTAGAACTAGAGGGAAAAATAAAGATTGAAAGAATTCCCTGATCACATCTTGAAAAAGATCCCAAAAAGAAAACTATTAGGAATATTATAGCCAAATTCTAGAGTTCCCAGATCAAGGAGAAAATATTAGAAGCAGTCAGGAAGAAACAATTTGAGTATTATAGAAACACAATCAGGATAACATAAGATCTAGCAGCTTCTACATTAAGGGATCAAAGGGCTTAGAATATGATATTCCAGAGGTCAAAGTAGCTAGGATTAAAACCAAGAATCAGCTACCCAGAAAAACTGAGTATAATGCTTAAGAGAAAAATGTAGTCATTCAATGAAATAGAGGTTTTCAAGCATTCTTGATGAAAAAACCAGAGCTGAACAGAAAATTTGACTTGCAAATACAAGAGGCAAGAGAAGCATGAGAAGGTAAACAGGAAAAAGAAGTCATAAGGAACTTATTAAAGTTGAACTATTTACATTCTTACATGGAAAGATAAAAATTGTAACTCATGAGACTTTTCTCAGTACGAGGATAGTTGAAGGGAATATGTATGAATATATGTATACATGTATATATATATATATATATATATATATATGTGTGTGTGTGTATGTGTGTATAGGAAGATGTATGTGTGTATAACTATATATGTGAGTGTGTGTATATATGTGTACATGTATACAAAGACAGAGGGTACAAGATGATTTAAATATGAAGGGATGATATCTAAAAAATAAAATTAAGAGATGAGAGGAATATATTGGGAGGAGAAAGGGAGAGACAGAATAGGGTAAATTATCTCATATAAAAGAGGCAAGAGAAAACTGTTACAATGGAGGGGGAAAGCAGGAAAGTGAAAGGGAATGGGTCAACCTTACTTTCACTGGACTTGGCTTAAGGAGGGAATAACATACACACTCATTTGGGTATCTTACCCTACAGGAAAGTAGGGGGGAAGGGGATGTGAAGGGGGATGATTGAGGGAGGACATATTGGGGGAGAAAGTAGTTAAAAGCAAACACTTTTGAAAAGGGACAGGGTCAAAGTAGAAAATAGAATAAGTGGGGGTTGGGATAGGATGGAGAGAAATACAGTTAGTCTTTCACAATATAACTACTATGGAAATATTTTGAATAACTACACGTAAACCTATATTGAATTGCATGTCTTCCTAGTGAAGGTGGGTGAGGAAGGAAGAAGGAAAAGAATCTGCAAATCAAAGCTTTAAAAACAAATGTTTTAAAATTGTTTTTTTTTTCCCCATGCAACTGGGAAACAAGATATACAGGCACTGGGGTATAGAAATCCATCTCACCTTAACAGAAAATTGGGGGAGTGGGAGTGGGGGAGGATATAAGAGAGAACAGATTGGGGGAAGGGGTTTTCAGTAGGCTCACTATCTTGAGGTGTGGGGTAGGGAAAAGACAGGGAGCAAATTTGTAAATCAAAATCTTGTGGAATTCAATAAACTAAAAATAAATGAATAAATTGAAAAAGAAAAAAAATTTAAATAAAATTGATATGTATCCACTTGTATCCATGTCAATTTGGAGGGGTCTTATTGAGTTATTTATAGGATCAGTATCTCATATTTCTGTGTGTAAATATATAAATTTGAAGGTTCTTATTGAGTGATTTGTACAATTTCCCTACTTCTCATATACATCAGAACATAAACTGAGATTATTTGATTGGTGGTCTTTTTAAAAATATACTAAACTATGGGATAATCTAATGCCCAAATAAATCGGTGAGTTTGGGACTCATCTGGCCAGGAACTAAGCTTCCACCTTACTTCCAGTCCTCTAACTCCAAACCCTGTCATTTCTCATGTACCTCCCCCCTCCACTTTGAACTCCTCTTTATATTTTGTTTTCTTCTGGTAGAATACTTGAGGACTGAGATTGTCTCTCTTGCTTACTTGTATTTGTTTCCACAGCACTTAGTACAATGCCTAATGCATAAGAATTTCTCAAATGATCAACTATATATCAAATAGTCTATTTTATTTATAGTTTTCCTAGTGTTAAGTATACCCTGCATTCTTGGAATAAATCCTACTTTTTCTTAGTGCATAATATTTTAACATGTTGCTCTAGTCTCTTTGCTAATATTCCACTCAATATTTTATGCATAATAATTAAAATATTGATTTTTCTTTTTTTTACTTTTCTCTGCCATACTTTTGTTTTGGGGCCATATTTGTTTCATAGAAAGATTTGGGTAACATTCCATATTTTTCTAGTTTTCAAAAAAATATTATTCAAGTCAATATTTGAATGTTTGTTAGAATTCATTGTATTTGTTTTGATAGAATTCAGAGTCCTCCTCACTCTCTTGATTTTCCTCCCTCCTTTGGGTAGTTTATTTAAGTGTTTTTCAGTATCTTTTTTATTCTGAGATTAGGTTCTTTAAATATAGTATTTTTGTTCTGATAATCTGAGTTTTACTTTTGGAAAATTAGTATATTCCATTAATTTATCATTTTGTTGGCATATGATTGGCTCTAATATGTTTTTGATAGTTTCCTTTATTCCTTCCTTATTTGTTGGGAATTGTCCTTTTTCACTTTTAACATGGGAAACTTTGTTTTCCAGTATTTTATTAGGTTATCTAAAAGTTTGTCCATTTTATTAGTCTTAAAAATGAGCTTCAACTTCTATTTAATAACTCAATAATTTTTCAGGTTTTCAGTTTTATCTCTGATTTTTCAGAATTTCTATAAATTTTCAAGGGGGGGGGGCTTTGGTGGTGTTTATGTAGGGTTTTTATTTGAATGCTCAATTAGTTGATCTATTCTTTTTCTCTTTTGTTAGGGAACATGTTTTAATATATGAATTTTGTTTTAAGGGCTGCTTTGTCTCTCATACCAAAAGTTGTGGTATATTGAGTCATTGTTTGTTATTTTACTTGTTGAATTAAAAAAAAAATTTCTACTGAATAATTCTTTAGGTTTAATTATTTAATCTCCATTTCAGTTTACATCTTTTCTTCAAATATCCTTTATTTTATTGTGATCAGTAGAGGATTATTTAATATATGTACTCTTTACTTTTAAAAAATTTAACTCTTTGAATGTATTCACTTTTTGAGTATAACCATTTCACCATCATTTATCTCCTTCTAATTAATGGTTCTGAAATATTTACCTTTCCCTGCTTCTCTTGTTACTTCTATTTATATTTCAAAGATTCCTTTCTACCCTAGTCTTTTCACCAAAATTTTTCAAAGTCTTCTGTTCAGTTGAAGACACGTTTTTCTCTGAGCAGAATTATACTCAGGTTTACAGGGTAAATGTTTTTCCTTTAATATTTTTCCTTTACCTTTTGAAATATTATATTCCAAGATTTTCCCTTAAAGTATTACAGCATAATTGTGTGTGGTATATACAATGATTTTCTATATTTGAATTCCACTTGGCTGCTTATAGCTTTTTTTCTGTCATGAAAAGGACAAGAAAGTAGGGACATAGGGACTTGGTTCATGTAAAGAAAATGTCCAACACTGGCTAATAATGTCATGAAAACACTGGATATGGGCTACAGCATTCCTGGTGTGTGTGTGTTTTTTTTTAATTTGGAATTTCATTCAGCAGGTAATCAGCAAATTTGATTTTCATTTTCCTCACTGGTTCATATAGACATTTTCAATTTCTTTTATACTATCTTGAAAAAGAGAATCTAAGTGTTTGAGGAATTTTTGTCATTGTTTTTAGGGAGTCTAAAAATTTTTACATTAATTCTCCTCAAGCTAGTTCTAGATCAGTTCTTTTGAGAGTAGATAATTTACATGTTCTTTTTAATAAAAATCTTTTGATTTTATTTTAATATTTCATAATGTCTCAAGGAATCTTTGAGTTATGCCTACCATCTTATTTTTATGGGACTCTATTACTTGGTTAAAGTTCTCTGTCTTCTTTTTTAAGCTATCTTTTCTCCTTTTATTTTTTCTCAAGTTCTAATTTCAATAACAGTTTTTGCTTCATTTTTCTAGCCACTTCTAGAGTCCTTGTGGTCAAGCCATTCTTTTCTCAGATGCTTTACTTGGATTTATGCTCTTTTCCTGTATTCACCTCATGATATTTTAACTAACTATTTCTTCATTGTGTTCACTTTTTTCTTTTGTTTACTCATATGGTTAGCCTTAGGTTATGGATTGACACTTGTTTGTCAGATTCCACTTCTTTCTTTCTTAAATGGGCAAGGCATTCATTGCTTGGTACTGTTTTGCCTGTACTCTGAATTTCATAGTCACTATATCTCTAGATTGGGTGGACAAAATTAAGCTCTAGATTTTGCCAGCATACTTGGTTTATGGGTTTATCTCCCAGTGGCTCCACATGGCACTAACTTTACTTAGCCTCCTTTTTCTTGCATAAACCCAAATCAGGAGTTGGCTCCATGCTGTGCTATTAAGAAGATAACTGTTGTTTCTTGCATTGGCCAAAGGCTTCCTGCAAGGCCCTAATGCAGGGCTGCATGGTTCTGCATAATGACCTTATCTTATACAATATCTCTGATATATGTTGATTTCAGACCTCTTGAAGGGTCATTGAGTGCTCGGGGTGTATATTTGACACTGTCTCTTGTTGTGATTGTGCATGGGTACAACAAAAAAAAATGGTAAATAGAGAGTTGAATATTTGTAGCATTTTATAGCCCCTTAAGTCTTTCAATGTACTTTACATATATTATCTCATTAGATAATCCTCATAACAACCCTGGAATATAGCTGCTATTATTTTATTCTGACTTATACAAGAGAAAATTGAGGAAGACAGCATTCAACTGATTTGTCCAGAGTCACAGCTAGTAAGTACCTGAAGCTGAATTTAAGTTCAGGCCTACCAGACCTATTTTCCCCCTTGATAAAATTCCCTTCCATATTTTTTAGAGGTGGACTTCAAGAAAATTGACACCCAGAATACTTTTGAACATTCTTTTTTTCCTGCTCTAGACATTCTTCAGTTCAAATCTCTATCCATTGCATTACTTAGCTATATGAAGGCATCCTGGGCATTGTGACCATGACTTCTACTGTGCCCCCAGTGGTAGTTTTCAGGGCACTAGCATCAAGTTTCTTCGAAGACCTCAAGTAAGCATGTACTACCTAGCTTTGTCTCACTGTGCAGTGAACTATGGCTGCTGACTCTGTCCCTATTCCTATAACCTCTTATTCCTTCTTATGACTTTCCTTTTTTTCTATATTGTATTTGAACACATTTCTGTGTTGAAAACCTTAGAAAACGAAAGGGAAAGGTGTGTATATATTTTGAAGACAGTAAGGTAAGGAAGAAATGGATATACATTTCTATAGGCAAAGTTGACAAGAGGAAACCAATATGGAAGGAGTAATGGCAGTGTTACTAAGAGGAAGGACAAGAAAGTAGGAACATAGGGACTTGGTTCATGTAAAGAAAATGTCCAACACTGGCTAAACATTTCCTGTTTCACAGATATTACTCCTAAGAGGTCCTCAACTTACACTCAGCTAGAAATACTAGGGAAATTTATGGAACTCTAAGAAAATATCTACCGTAATACAGGCTTATTTTTCACCTTGAGGAATCTTGGAAAAGTCTGTTTGGTAGCACTAAATTTCACAGGTAAAAATGAATTGAACATTTTCCAAGCACAGTTCATTTCTGTTTCTCGCCTTGGGAAAATACCCTGCTATGTTTCTTAGAGATGTATTTCAAGAGAATAGACACACAGTGCTCAAAATAATTGAAAGTATCTTTTTTCTGTCCTAGACTTTCTTCAAGATAAATTCCCATTTGAATGATTAACTCAATCTTTGGCTTCTAGGGATTCTTAAAATTATCCATCACTGATCTTTCAGAGCAACTACAGAGAAAACTGTCACCTCTGATTTAGTTTTCCTTTACACAGTCATAAATTGTCCTTTGGTTTTAAATTAGAAGCCACAATCAGTCAGAATTTCATCTTCCTCCATGCTCCTATAGAGCTTCTTTTGGCATGAATGAAACTATGCTAGGAATAGGAAAGAATTTAGCTACATGTAATTCATTCTGAACTGGCTTTGTTTTATTCTAAGAGGGGAAAGTGGATTAAAAATGCAGAAGTTCCATCAGTAAGGGCACTAGTTTAAAAAGTGTCTCTTTCTCTCCAGTGCTTCCTCCCTAACATGCACACGAAGACATAAACATCTATACATTTATCTTAGGTTCCTTGTCTCAGGAAATATTGAAAGAGCTAAATATTTTTAAATCTTTGAAGATAAACTAATTTGGAGAAAAGGATATTATGTTTTATCCAGCATCTTCCAAGCTATGTAAACTATGCTTCATTGAATTGAGTGTCAAGGAAGGAAAGAAGGAGAGAAAGAAGGAGAGAAAGAAGGAAAGGAAAGAAGGAAGGAAGGAAAGAAGGAAGGAAGGAAGGAAGGAAGGAAGGAAGGAAGGAAGGAAGGAAGGAAGGAAGGAAGGAAGGAAGGAAGGAAGGAAGGAAGGAAGGAAGGGCTTTGTGAAGTACCTACTAGGTTTTAGGCACTGTGCTAGGCACTCTACAAATATCCTTACTATGACCTTGAAAGGTAGGTGTTATCACTAGCTCCATTTTATAACTGAGGAAACTGAAGCAGGCAGCAGTGAAATGACTTGCTCAGGGTCACATGTATATAAATGTATGAGGCCAGATTTGAACTCAAGCATTCCTTCCTCCAAGTCCCAGGTTCTATCCATTGTGTCACCTTGCTGTCTGTATATATGTGGTGCACTCCTAACCAGACCTTACTCTCAGTGTCCACAGACTTCCCTGTCTATGTGAAACTTGGTTGGATAAATGACTCACTGTGACTTGATTTTGGATTTCCCATAAGAATTTGACCCATTTTCTAGATGTTTGGAGGAGTTTGGAGTGAGGAGCTTGCTGTAATCCTTTGCCACTCCACGATCTTAGCTCCATATTTCTCTGAGTAATACGGTTTTCTAAATCTTCACTTTCTGTGATAAAGGAGGAGGAGGGGATTTTCTGTGGGCCTTAAGCAGTTTACCTTAGAAATAAGCCCATTTAAACAGAGTTCAAAAATTATTCTATCATCATTTTGATCTCAACAACATACTCTGCGTATTAGTTAGAAATGTAGCAGATCTCCCCAACTGTGGCTGTAATAAGAATGGTAGCATAGGCTCCAGCTTGCAGAAAGACATTTAAACAGCCACCCTGGATGAATAACCTTGAGTTGTTAGTGAAGGCTAATTAATTACCATCACATTTACTTTATTCCTTGGGGAACACAGAGAAAGTTTTACAGAGCGATGAAGTTTTCATCCTTGCTTTCAAGGCTGGGTTAAATAACTTCTCCAAAGCAACTGAACGTGTCAGTAGTGAAGATAAAAATAATGCATTCTGCCCCTTTCCACAGGAAATCAAGGTAGCAAGAGTGAAATTGTATATAATGATGTTTGGTAGCTTTAAAAAAAATGGTCAAACTGACCTAGATAGGTCAGTACTTCTTACAAACTGTCTTAAGAGGAGCCAAGGGCTTTTTACCCCTTAGTAGTACTTACTAATGATGTAGTAAGCATTGTAATAAATGCTGAAGAGAGCCTTTTTTCCAATGCAGGCAGCAGGCAGGGGTGAACAAATGGAATAAAACAGAATGTAAGTCAATAGAACTACAATAGAAGTTTATGATTTACAAAGCTGGTAGCCCATCAAAAAGAATGTACTTCAGCATTTATTAAGTGCCAGTCACTGTGGTAAGTATTAACCATAGAAAGAATGATAATTAACATCCCCTGTCTTTAAGGAGCTCATTCTACTAGTATAGACAACATGTAAATAACTAGGAATATAGAAAAGCCATGTGGCCAAGATAGAAAGTAACATGAGAAAGGAAGGCAGTAGCACTGGGAAAGTGCCAGTAAGCAAGGTTTGAGATGACTCTTCAAGTAACCTGGGGAAACTGAGTCAGAGGCAAGGAGAAAGAATATCCTAGGCATGAGGTTCAACCAGTAAAAAGACAAGGAAATGGGAAATGAGGTATCTGTCTTCAAGGAATTTCAAGCAGATTGGTAGAGCTAGAAAGCAGAAAGTGTTCTGGAGAGTAAAGTACAAGACTGGGAAATGTAGAGATAGGCCAGGTAGGGAAAAGTATTAAGTGGCAAAGAGAGAACACTATATCTGATCTTAAGATAAAAAGTGACTAGAATTTATTAAATAGGATAAAGAAAAGAGGTAACATGATCAGATTTGCACTTTAGAAAAATTGCCTTAGCAGCTATGTGAAAGATGTATTGGAATGAGTCTTGAGACCATTTAGATAAACACTGAGAGTCCAGACAAGAAGTGATGAAGACCTTAACTAGGAGAGCAGCACTTTGAGTGGAGAGAAGAGATGTATATAAGTGATATTATGAAGGTGGAAGTGACAAAATTTACAATGAATTTGTTATGAAGGGTGAGACTAGAGAGTCAAGGATCATAATAAGGCTGGTGGAGGATGGTGATGACCTTAACAATAATAGGGAAATTTGGAAGAGTGGAAAATAATGAGCTCAAATTTTTACTTGCTGGGGCAGCCAGGTGGTGCAGTGAGTAAGACGGCCGGCCCCAGAGTCGGGAGACCTGGGATCGGTTCCGGGCTCAGATACTTAACACCTACACAAAATAACTGGCCATGTAACTTTGAGCAAGTTATTTAACCCCAATTGCTTAGGGGCAGCCAGGTGGCTCAGTGAGTAAGAGTGCCAGCCCCAGCGTAGGGAGACTTGGGATCGGTTCCAGCCTCAGATACTCAGCACCCACACCCACACCCACACCCACACACACACACACACACACACACACACACACACACAACTAACTGGCCATGTAACCTGGAGCAAATTACTTAAACCCAATTGCTTTAAAAAAATTTACTTGTTGAATTTAAGATGACTATATAACATCTTATTCAAGGGTCAAAAAATCCAGTTGATGACATTGTTGGAAGTAAAATTGCCAATGCCTTAGAAGAGAGTTAGAGGAGAAGAAATGGAGGTGCCTAGTATAGGCAGATTTCTCCAGTAGTTCAGTCAAATTAGGGAAGAGAAATATAGGATCATAGCAAATGGATTAAGTGAATGTTTACTTAAAAAGCAATGGAGGAGGGACATGGATGCATTTGTAGGTCACAGGGGTAGAGCCAGTAGGCAAGAAGACAGTGAAAATTTAGAAAGAAGAGGTTAGGAGCAATAAACTAGAGAAGATAGAATGGAATGGGATCCAGGAAACATGGAAAGAAAGTAGCCTTAGCAAGGACTCTTTCATCTCCTGAGAAAAGAGTAAGGAATATAGTAAGGGCAAATGTTTTAGGAACAGGAAGAAGAAAGGAGAAAGAGAAGTTCTTTTCAGATGGTCCTAATCTTTTCAGTGAAGGATGATGTTACAATTGGATCCTAGATTGTCATAACTATAAGGGCCCATAGGAAACATCTGAATCTCAGATATGTGTAGTGATTTCTCAAAGGTCACACAGCTAGAGTGACTAGTATAACTAAGCATAACCAGGACTTTAACCTAGATTGTCTGATTCCAACTCTCATCAACTCTGCTTCTTTTCCAAGAAAACTGAGCCCCTTTTTAAGACTTATAATTTCCATGTTACAAAATGCTATTTCATCAAATTTATTGGTCACATAGGAGTCATATGATTCTTTTGTCATATGTGGATAGCAAGATGGAATAATGGATAGAGTGTTGTGAAATTAAGAAGACTTGAGTTCAATATTTTCCTATTTCAAACACTTATTTTGGTTGCATGACCCAGGGCAAGTCATTTAACCACTCTCAACTTGAGTTTCATCATCTGTACAATCAGGGTAATAGCACCTCCCTCCCTCCTCCCAAGCTTGTCATGAGGATCAAATGCAATAGCATATGCGAAGCACTTTTTAAAACTTACAGCAATATATAAATACCAGATTTTTTTAAAAAAGCATTACAATTATGTATGTGTGACTGAAGTTCTTTTTAAGTGCAATTTTGCTTAGATTTCAAAATAACAATAATAACTACAGCAATAACTTAAATTTATATTATGCTCTAAAGTTTACATAGAACTTATAAATAAACAAACATGTTAAACAAACTGTGCAAGGCATCGTATGAAGGCATGAAGATACATAAAGATACATATGCCATAGATTCTGATCTCTTAGAATTTAATCCAAACAGTATTTTATTTGATCTTCAAGACAATCTTGTGAAGTATGTGTTACAAATGAAAATGTGAGGTTCAGAGAAATTATATGATCTCTTCATTGCCAAATCTAATGGTCTTTTCTCCATAACTTCGATGCCACAGTTAACAACAAATTGTTAAATACTGTAATTTCCAGCTCTTCAATATCACTCACACCCTACTTGTCTCTACTCATAAGGCTACTACCCTAGTGCAGGCCCTCATCACCACTTGCCTATATTATTGTAATATCCTCCAAACTGGTCTCCCAATCTACACTTTCCCACTTTCCTCCCCCTTCAGGTGCTAAAGTGATTTTCCTTAAGCATTGATCTATTTCCCTACTGAGACTGATGACTTCCTATACCTCTAGGACAAAATATCAACTTTTATTTTTAGCTTTTAAAGCCCTGGGTTTTCAACTTTAAGATAAACTACTCATTTTCTGAACTTTACAACAAAATTGGAAACCTTGCTATACCTCACACATAATACTCTGTTTCTTTGGCCCATATGCATGCCTTTGCATGCCCTTCATACATGCAATATGTTTCTGTATCACTTTCACCTTTTAAAATCCCTGATCTTCAAAATTTTGACTAAACACTACCTTTCAAATAAAGTTTTCTTAATCCCTCTATTTGCTAATTACTTCCTAACCAGAAAAGAAATAGTTTCCATTTATTTTTATATGTATATTTTAATGAGAAAATATGGCATAGTGGATACAGAGCCAGCCTCGGAACTACAAGGACTTGTATTCAAATAATACTGTAGGAGGATTTCTGGGGGTGGAGTCAAGATGACGGAGTAGAGAAAGGACTCAGCTGAGCTCTTCCAGTGTTCCCACAAACAACTTTAAAATAATGCCTCAGATTGGATTGTAGAGAGGCAGAGCCAACAAAATGTCATCATGAGTCCAGCCCAAGACAACAATGCAATGAAAAAAGAGATCTGTGACACAGTGGAAGGAAACCTAGAGCTCATGTGGATACAACATCTATTGTAGAACTAGGTCTTGGTGATAGAAACAGCAGTAGTTTCGGGAGCTCTTGAGCCACAGAAGGTAAAGGGACTTGGCACCTGGTCAAAAAGAGATTATAGAAACTCCTGAGTTAGCACTGGATTCAGAAGCAGAAATTGCTTGAAAAACACATTTCCTGGTATAAAGGACTCACAAAGGAAAAGGTTATCCATATCCAGATAAAGAACTGATGGACTTGAACACAGATTGAAGCATAATTTTTTTTCACTTACTTTATTCTTTCTCATAGTTTCCCCCCTTTTGATCCATTTCTTCTTTCACAACTGTGACTAATATGGAAATATTTTACATGATAGTACATGTATAAACTATATCAAACTGCCTACCATTTTCAGAAGAGGGGAAGGAAGGGAGGGAGAAAAATTTGGAACTCAAAGCCTTGTAAAAATGAATGCTAAGGGGGCAGCTAGTTGGTGCAGTGAATAGAGCACTGGCCCTGGCTTCAGAAGGACCCGAGTTCAAATCCAGCCTCATACACTTAACACACATACACTAGCTGTGTGACCTTGGGCAAGTCACTTAACCCCAATTTCCACTCCAAGGGTAAAAAACAGTGAATGCGAAAAAGTTTCTTGACATGTAATTGCATTTAGAGTCCATCAGTTCTTTATCTAGATATAGATAGCACTCCCTAAAAAACTTATCTCTCCCTATGATACAACACCTTCATTCATTTAGCCACTGGGGATGCAAAAAGATAGTGGAGCTAGCCCAAAAATATTGGTTGTATGATTAAACAAAATATGGAAAACATGTGATTAAACAAAAAAATGAGCTCAGTCCCTATGAGATAGTAACAGGACTCCCAATGCCACTGTACCCACGGGTGGGAAGCATAGCTGTCAAAGGCTCCCTCTTACAATACTATATTGGGTTGGCTCAGAAAATTTCACAGACTTATCAACTTGTCTCACAGTCCCATTCTTTAGAAATTTCAGCCAAGACTCAGCCCCTGATCCAACCTGGTGACTGGGTCTACTGGAAATTCAACCTCTGAAAACTATAATTGAAGCAATCTTGGAAAGGCCCCTTTGAAGACCTGCTCACCACCCCCACTGCAGCTAAACTCCAGGGAGGTGGAATTCTAGATCCACCTGTCACATGTCAAAAGAGCAGTACAGCCCATCTGGATTGTGGAATTTATTGGTTACCTGACCCTAAAAATTAAATAGGGTTCAAAGCAATTGACTTCTGATTTAGACAGCTGTTCCCAATACCATGCAGACTGAGAAGTGAATGACAGCAGATGTAGGCCACCAGACATGGCCTGAGTTTTGCAGTTATTCCTTCTATAAACTAAGCCTCTTTATTTATTCTTGCTTTTGTCATCTCAATCTCAGTGTTCATGGAAGTAGAAGTTCTTTCCTTTCACTTTTATGTTATACTTGTCTTCCTACATTTTGATTAGTGAAATTTTGCTATTTAAGGTAAAAATTCCTTTGACTTCAATTTGTTTTGAGTTTTGATTATCAGGATGGTTGTCTGAATTGTCACAAACCAAAAGTACAAAGTGGCATATGCAGCAGTCTGTCGACTGCTAAGGTGGATGTCACTGCTGGGGATGACCTAGGACAGAGCCTAGGTAAGAACCCCCTAACTTGATCTCCCAATTGTGTTACTTCCTTTCTGGAAAAGGAACATTCCCACCTGGTTAATCCTGAGCCTTGCTTTTAAAACTCTAACTACATAATTAATTGTCAGATATAACTCATGCCTGAAAGCAAACAAAGTTAAGGGAGTTTCTCTCCTGTTACATTATAATTATGTCCCTATTTTTCCTTTGATAACAAATTTCTCCCTAGATTGATGTTTTTCTTGTTTATTTGTCTTGCTGTCTACTTTGGAATATGACTTGTAACTAACTTATTCAAATATAAAATCAAAATCATGTTTCAAATGAATGTTCCTTATTAGTCTTCAAGGTCATTCCAACCTTTGACTGAAATGAGGGAATATGAAGAGAATTATCATTTTCCTTTTAATTGATACAACATGTGTAAAAAATATACTAATAATTTAAATTTCTCAGAGCTGCCTCTTCTGACTTGGGAGTCGGAGTGTTACAATGCAACTTGAAATGATCAATCAAACTCTTGACAACACTCTCACAATCATTGCATTCTTGTGTCTGTATACCTTAAGTGAAGTGAATCAAAGACTGCAGAACCTGTTCCCAGAACAGAACTCTGGTCTTTTGTCATATAAAGCAATGATTCAAAAAAGTTGAAACAATACTGTCCCCACAGGACTCTAGACACCTTATTGTCCTGCCCTCATGAGCTTCTCATGAGACACTACTCAGCCCCTGGAAATTATTGTTCATAATCCACCTTTCCACTGCCTTTTCCACCTGTGATATAGATACATACGTTTGTGTCTAGCCTGTGCATCTACTCCAGCATACAGAGCATTCTTCACTCTGAAAGTACTTAATTAAACTGATACTTATTTCCTGACACTCCTGTCTCTGGTTTGCTTTGTGTAGTTCCAGGTATTCACAGTTTAGAGTCTGGTCCTGTCCAGACTACATTTAAAATTCTGTTAACAACCTTAAAAAAAACAGACTAGGCCAAATAGCAAAAGAGGTACAAAAAGCCAATGAGGAGAATGCCTTGAAAAGCAGAATTGGCCAAATTGAAAAAGGACAAAAATTCACTGAAGAAAAACAAACTACTTAAAAAATAAATTGGCCAAACAGAAAAAGAGGTGCAAAAGCTCACTGAAGAAAATAATTCTTTAAAAATTAAAACTGAGCAAATAGAATTACTCCATGAGAAATAAAGAAACACTAAAACAAAACCAAAAGAATATAAAAAGAATAGAAGACAACATGAAATATCTCATTGGAACAAATGGCCTGGATAATAGATCCAGAAAGATCATTTTTAAATTCTTGGTCTACTTGAAAGCTGTGATCAAAAAAAGGACCTAGACATATTTTTTCCCAAGAAATTATCAAGGAACACTACCCTAATATTCTAGAACCAGAGTGTAAAATGGAAATTGAAAGAAAGCACTGATAAACTCCTGAAAGTGATCCCAAAATGAAAACTCCCAGGAACATTATAGCCAAATTGCAGAGCTCCCAAGTCAAGGAGAAAATAGAGCAAGCAGACAGAAAGAAACAATTCAAGTACTGTGGAACCATAGTGAGCATAATACAAGATTTAGCAATTTCTACATGAAAGGATCAAGGACTTAGAATATGATATTCTAAAGTGAAAATAAGCAAGGATTACAACCAAGAATTACCTATCCAGCAAAACTGACTGTAACACTTCAAGGGGAACAAAACGGCATTCAATGAAATTGAGTATTCTTGATGAAAAGACCAGACCTGAATAGAAAATTTGATTTTCATTTACAAGACTTAAGAGAAATATAAAGAGAAGAGGGAAATCATAAGGAACTTAATAAAGTTAAACTGTTTACATTCTTATAATGGGAGAAAGGAAAAGGGAGAGGTAGAATGGGGCAAATTATCTCATATAAAAGAGGTGAGAAAAAACTTTTACACTGGAGGGGTGTAATAGTAATGGAATTTAAAGTTCCTCCTGTATTGGCTTGGTTTTTGGGTTGAGTGTCAAAACCCAGAGCTTGTGAATCCCACTTGTGGGATGGACTTGTTGACATGAAAACAGAGGGCTGTTCTGGGAGGAGCTGGTGCTGTGGATTTAGAGAAGGACCAAGCAGAGAGAGAGGCAGAAGAACTTTTGGGAGCAGCATTGTGGAGGATTGCTGAGGGCCAGTTGGAGGTGCCCAGTATTTTTGAGAGCTGCCACCCAGAGCTGCCAAGGACTGAGGAGACATGGCTGTGATGCCAGTATTTTGTCTGTCTGTTTTGATGTTGTTTTGCCAGATTCATCTGCTGGTGAAGGACAGTGCTATTGTTGCAGAGGTCCTGGAACCTTGCTGTTGGTTCAGAAGCCCTGAAGAAGGATTTTCTTGTTCCATGTTTACATAAATCCTGGAAGAGGGTCTTCCTGGTGCTTTCAGGGGTTCTGAGACTGTTCTGCAGGCAGAGAGTGAATTGATGAGGGCACTGGAAATATATATTGTGGGCTTTGTTAAGATTTGTCTCCCCAGAGACAGAGATTTCTGAGAACTTGCCTTGGTTCAAGATGAAAACAAGACCACTATTTGGATATTAAATGCTGTGATGATATCTCAACCTTGCTGTAGTTCAGGGGTAGATGGTCTTTGTGCTCTCCACTGCCCCTTTTGAGAAGGTGCTTGACATTAACTGATGATAATTGTAATTCAGTTGTGATCCAGGGATGGGAAACTTGACTTCTTGTGCTCTGTGATTGACCAAATGAATATACTTCGTTTATTATTGAAAACTAATCTTAATCTCCATTTGAGAAGAGAGATTTTGTGATTGACTAAATGTACTTTCCAGGGGTGGAGGAGTACTTGAAAATTATTGAATCATACTTGGTCAATGTTGTATTTTGATTTTCTCTTCTGTGAATGGTTTGCCACAATTTGTCACCGAATAAAATAAAATGGAGAGCTCCTATGCTGATATTCGGAACCCTGGAAGCTGCCTTTGCTGGGCATTACAAGGGTAAGATGGGGGAGATGAGGAGGAGTAAGTGCACCTTACTCTTATCAGAAATGGCTCAAAGAGAGCAGTTTGGAATGATGCCCAAAGGGCCAAAACACCGTGAATATTCTTAGACCTAGCAATGCCGATATTAGGTCTGTATACCAAAGAGATAATAAAAAAGAAAAAAAGAACCCATACATACACAAAGATTTATGGCATCTCTTTTTGTGGTGGTAATGAATTGGAAAATGAGGAGATTCCCATCAATTGGGGAATGGTTGAACAAGTTGTGGTATGGGAATGGAATGGAATACTATTTTGCCATAAGAAATGATGAGCAGGCAGACTTCAGAGAAACTTGGAAAGACTTACGTGAACTGATGCTGAGTGAAGTGAGCAGAACCAGAATATTGTACACAGCAAAAGGAACATTGTGCAATGATTAACTATGATAGATTCAATTCTTCTCAACAATGCAATTATCCAAGACAATTCCAAATCACTTATGATGGAAAATGCTAACCACATCCATAGAAAGAACTATGGAGTTTGAGTGCAGACCTATTTTCATTTTTTTTTATTTTGAGGTTTTTTTTTGTTTTCCCCTTCTGTTCTTTCACAACATGACTAATGTGGAAATATGTTAATATGATTGTACATGTATAACCTATATCAGATTGCTTGCTTTCTTGGGGAGAGGAACAGGAATGAGGGAGGAAGAAAAATTTGGAAATCAAAATCTTACAAAAATTAATGTTGAAAAATATCTTCAAAAGTAATTGGGAGAAAAATCATTAAGTAAAAAAAAAGAAATGGCTCAAAGAGGGAATAACATGCACACTCATTTGGGTATAGAATTCTATCTTACCATACAGGAAAGTAGGAAGAGAAGGGGATAAGATGAGAGTTAATAGAAGGGAGGCCAGGTTGTAGGGGGCGGGTAGTCAGAAACAAAATATTTTTGAGAGTGGACAAGGTGAAAAGAAGAGAGAAAATAGAGTAAATGGAGAGGAAGATATAGGATGGGGGAAATACAGCTAGCAATAGTAACTGAAAAAATTCTGAAGCAAGTTTTCTGATAAAGGACTTATTTCTCAAACATAGTTAAACTGAGTCAAATTCATAAAACTAAGAGCCATTCTTCAGTTAATAAATGATCAAAAGGTATGAACAGTTTTCAGATGAAGTAATTAAAGCAATCAATAGTCATATGAAAAAATATTCAAACTCACTATTTGTTGGATGAATGCAAATTAAAATAATTCTGAGGTACTACCCTATTAGATTGACTAATAGGAAATAAAAGGAAAATGACAAATGTTGAGGGGGTGTAAGAAAAATGAGACATAAGTGCACTGTTGGTGGAATTTTGAACTGATTCAAACATTTGCTAGAGCAATTTGAAACTATGCCCAAAGAATTATAAAACCTTGCATACCCCTTGACCTAGCAATACCACTACTAGATCTATATCCAAAGAGAGATATAAAAAAACCTAAAAGGATAGGGATGTGTATGTACAAAAATATTTAGAGCATTTCTTTTCTGGTAGCCAAGAACTGGGAATTGAGGGTATGCCCATCAGTTGGGAAATGGCTGAGTAAATTGTGGTCTGTGATTGTGATAGAATATTTTTGGTATAAAAATGATGAGCAGAATGCTTTCAGAAAAACTTGGACTTACATGAGTTGATACATAGTGAAATGTGTTGTGTACAAAGTAATATCAATATTGTAAGAATATCAGCTGTGAATGATTTAGCTATTCTCAGCACTATAATGATCCAGGACAGCTCTGAAGGACTTATGATGAAAAATGCTATCCATCCCCAGAGAGAAAGAACTGATGGTGTCTAAATACAGATTGAAACATTCTTTTTAGACTTTATTTTTCATGAGTTTTTTTCCTCTTTTCTTTCACAGCATGACTAATATGGAAATGTTTCACAAGACTACACATGTAAACTTATATGTAATTTCTTGCCTACTCAATTAGGGAAGGTTGGGAGAGAGAGAATTTGGAATTCAAAGTTTTAAAAAGAAATGTTAAAAAATCGTTTGCACATGTAATTAAGGAAAATACCAAATTTAAAAAATCAGTATCATTTCTGTTCCTAAAAGAGAAGGGTTCTTGAGGATCATTAGTATCATTTTGGGTCCCAAGGGAGCACAGGCCTTGAAGAGCAGTACTGATTGCAATCCCAAGGAATCGAGGCCATTCCTTGGTGAGGCAGACCAAGAGAACAGGGACCACACATCTTCTTAGATTGGACCACCTTATAAACATTGAAAACTTCCAAATCCCTAGAACTACCTCTGAAAACAGAAGTATAAAAAAGCCTAAAGTTTTAGACAGGGTCCCTACCTTCCCCATCCTGGCAACAGAACCCATTTTAACATAAAGTTCAAAATCAATACATAGCATGGGAAAATGTGCAAACAGCAAAGAAGAAGAAGAAGAAGAAGAAGAAGAAGAAGAAGAAGAAGAAGAA
>NW_027186304.1:17569039-17582363 GCF_028583685.1 Petaurus breviceps papuanus
AGAAGAAGAAGAAGAAGAAGAAGAAGAAGAAGAAGAAGAAGAAGAAGTTAACCATAAAAATATACTATAGTGAAAGGGAAAATCATGACACACAATCAGAAGAAAATTAAGTCAAAGAAGCTACAAGCAAAGTCTCAAAGAAAAATGTTAATTGGACACAAGTGTGACAAGAATTCTTGGAAAAAGCTAAAAATAGATGTCAAGATTAACTAAGAGTAGTAGAGACGAACATTTAAGTAAAGAAATGAGAGCAAAGGGAGAAAATCACAAAAAGAAAATTAACAGCTTGATAAAAGAGTCACAAAAAATAGTGAAGGGACCAAGACCTTACAATCAGAATTGGCCAAATAGAAAAAGAGGTACAAATTTCACTGATGAAGATCATTCCTTAAAAATTAGAATAAGGTCAAATGGAAGCTAATGATTCCAGGAGACATGAAGGAAAATATCAAAACAAAACTGAAGATAATCCTTCAAGGAAAAAAAATAGATATTTAATAAAAGACAAGACTTTTGACCATTCCTAATGAAAAGACCAGAACTGAATAGAAAATTTAACTTTCAAATACAAGAATCAGGAGAAACATAAAAAAGTAAACATGAACAAGAAATCATAAGGGACTCAATAAGGTTACACTATTTACCTTCCTATATAGGAAGATAATATATGCAACTTCTAAAAACTTTAGCATTATTAAAGCAGTTAGAAGGTTTCAAAATAAAAAGAGAGTGCAAGAATGACTCAATTATGTTGGGATGATGTTTTTAAAAATGGATAGGTGAGAAAAAGAAATGCTCTAGGAGAAACAGGAAGGTAGAAGAAGAAAAAGGAAATTATCTCACATAAAAGAGACATCAAAAGAAGAGCTTTTACAGTGAAAAGGGAAATGGTGGGGAGCAAACCTTGAAACTCACATATCTAAGTCAGTTCAAACAGGGAAAATGTGTGTGTGTGTTTGCATGTGCATGCACGTTATGTGTGTACTCATTTGGTAATAGAAATTTTTCTTACCCAACAGGAAAGGGGAAGAGAATGAAAGAAAGTAGAGGGTGTTAAAAAGGAAGATGCACAAAAGAAGGCAGTGTTCAGAAGGAAAACAGACTTTAGGGGGACAGGATAAAAAGAATGATAAACAGAAGAAAAGAAGATGGAGAGAAATGCACAGTTAATAATCATAATTTTGAATGTGAATAGGATAAACTTACCCATAAAATGGAAACAAATAGCAGAATGCATTAGAAAACAGAATCAAAAAATATTTTGCTTGCAAGAAATCCAGAGATAAAACAAAGAACTGATGCAAAATCTATTATGCTTTAGCTGAAGTAAAAATAGCAAGAGGAGCAATTACAGACAAAGTAGTGATCTCATACAAAGCAAAAGCAAAAATGGATCTAATTAAAGGACATAAGCAGAGAAACTACAACTTGCTAAAAAGGTATCATAGAAAATGAAGTTATATCAATACTAAACAAATGTGCAGCAAATGGCATAGCATGCAATTCTTAAAGGAAAGGTGAAATGAATTGTAGGGGAAAATAGACAGTAAAACTATACTAGTGGGAACCTAAACTTTCCCCTCTCAGAACTAGAGAAATCTAACTACAAAATGAATAAGAAACAATTTAAGGAGATGAATAGAATTTTAGAAAAGTTAGATATGATAGATCTTTGGAGAAAACTGAATGTCAATAGAAAGGAGTATGCATTTTCTGACTCGTACAAAGCATAAAAATCTCAAACAAATAAAAGCAGAAAATTAAAAGCACCTTTTTCAGACCATAAGGCAATAAAATTAAATTCAGTAAAGAGCCATGGAAGAACAGATTAAAAATGAATTTAAAATTAAAGAATCTAATCCTAAAGAATAAATGCATCAAAGAACAAATCATAAAAACAACCAATAATTTCATTAAAGCGAATAAGGACAATGAGACAACATTCCAAAATTTTGTGGAATGCAGCCAAAAAAGTTCTTGGGCAAAAACTGATAGCTCTAATATGTACAACAATAAAAGAGAGAAAAAGAAAGTAGCATTGGGCATGCTACTAAAAAAAAGAAACTAAAAAAAAAGATAAATTAAAAACCTTCAATTAAACAACAAAATGGAGAGATTAATAATTTGAAAATAAAATAATTGAACTAATTAATAAAAAAGGAGTGATTTTTAGGGGGGAAAACAATAAAATAGATTAAACTTTCAGTTAATTTGATTGAAAATGAAAGATCATTAATTGTTAACTAATCAGAGTTGATTGCCACCCTCAGGAACACCTACTCTTTCAAGGGTATATAAACCTGAGTGGACTCCATGAGGGGTCTTTGGCATTTGAGAATGTCACACAAACCTTTTTCTAAATTATATGCTAGGAAGATGAATAAAATGACTAACCACCCCCCCCAAAAAAAAATGAAAGAAGAAAACCAACTTACAGGTATAAAAAATGAAATTACACCAATTATTAGGGGTTATTTTGCCCAAGTATATGCCAACAAAACTGACATTCTAAGTGAAATGGATAAATATTTACAATGACATAAACTGCCCAGATTAGCAGAAAATGAAATAGAATATATGAATAACTCTATCTTAGAAAAAAAATTGATCAAGTCATAAATGAGTTCCCTAAAAAAGTCTCCAGGACCAGATTGGTTTACAAGTGAATTCAACTAAATATTTAAGGAATAATTAATTCCAAACACTATATAAACAATTTGAGAAAACAGATAAGTAATTTTGCCAGAATTCCTTCTATGATACAAATATGACAATGCAGGAAGAGCAAAAACAGAGAAAGAATAAATGGAATCTTTCTTAAAGTGATAATTAATATTTATCTAAGACCAAGAGTAAACATTATCTGTAATGGGAATAAACTTAAAGCTTTCCCAATAAGATTAAGAATTTATCAAGGATGTCTATCATTATCAATATTATTCAACGTTGTACTAGAAATGTTAGCTATAGAAAAAGACAAGAAAAGAAATTGAAGGAATCAAAATAGGCAATGAGGAAGCAAAACTATAACTCTGTAGATGATAAAATGGTAAACTTAGAGAACCCTAGTGAATCAATGAAAATAACAAGTTTTAAAAATTTTAGCACAGTTGCAGAATATAAAATTTTGTTGTTGTTGTTCAACGGTGTCCAACTCTTTGTGATACCATTTTGGGGTTTTCTTGTCAAAAAAATACTGGAGTGCTAGAGTGGTTTTCCATTTTTTCTCCAGCTTATTTTACAAACAAGGAATTAAGGCAAACAAGGTTAAGTCACTTGCCAGTCACATAGCTAGTAAAGTGTCTGAGGTCGGATTTGATCTCATGAAGATTAGTCTTCCTGATTCCAAGCCAAGTACTTTATACACTGTCATTTAGCTGCTCCAACAATATAAAATAAACCTACATAAATCATGAATATTTGCATACACTACCAATAAAACCCAGAAGGAAGAGATAGAATGAAAAATTCCATTTAAAATAACTGTATGAACACAATTATAATCCATTTTTCACATAAATACAGGTCTAAATAATTGGAGAAATAATCATTGCTCATGGGTAGACTAAGACAATATAATAAATTGACTGATTCTATCTAAATTAATTTATTTGTTCGTTGTCATAGTAATCAGGCTACCAAAGAATTATTTTACAGTGCCAGAAAAAAATTATAAAATTCATCTGGAAGAAAAAAAGATCAAGAATATCAAGGAAATCAGTGGTAAAAAAAAAGTAACAGAAGTGTCCTAGCAATTCCATATTTCAAGCTATATTACAAAGAAGTAACCATGAAAACAATCTGGTACTGGCAAAGAAAAATAGGTAGATCAGTGAAATATATTAACATAATATATATTAAGTACATAGTAGTAAAAGACAATAGCATTCTCATGTTTGATAACCCCAAAAAATCAAGCTTTGGGGGTAAAAACTCACAATCTGACAAAAGTTGCTGAGAAAACTGGAATGCAGTTTGGCAAAAGCTGGGCACAGACCAACATTTCATACCATATGCCAAGATAAGGTAAAAATGGACAAATGATTTAGACATAAAATTTACTTACCCAAAGTAAATTAGGGGATCATGGGAAAATGTACCTGTCAGATCTATGGATAAGGGAAGAGTTTATGGTTGAACGTGAGATAAAGAGGATCATGGGAAGTAAAAGGAATAATTCTGATTACATGGAATAAAAAAAAACTTTTCCACAAACAAAACTGATGTACCCAAAATTGGAAGGAAAACAGGAAACTATGGGGAAAATTTACACCAAGTTTCTCTAACGAAGACCTAATTTCCTAAATATATAGGAATTTGAGGCAAAATTTATCAAAAGAAAGAAAGAAACATTCCTCAGTTGGTAAATGATCAGAAGTTTATGAACAGGCAGTTTTCAGAAGAAATCAAAGCTATCAATAGTCATTGTAAACATGCACTATTCACTAGAAATGCAAATTAAAACAATGTAGAGGAACTGCTTCACATTATCAGATTGTCTAACATGACAGAGAAGGAAAATGACAAATGCCAAAGAAGATGTAAAAATGTTAGGACACTAATGTGTTGGTGGAGTTGTGAATTAGTCCAGCCATGCTGGAGAACAATTTGGAACTATGCCCAAAGAGTTATAAAACTATGCATACCCTTTGACCAAGCAATGCCCCTACCAGGTCTGTATCCCAAGGAGATAAAAGAAAAGGGAAGATGATTTATGCATACAAAAATATTTCTAGCAGTTCTTTTTTGAGGTGGCAAAGAATTGGAAATTGAAGATATGCCAATCAATCAGGTAATGGCTGAACAAATTTTGGTATATGATTGTATTGGATTACTATTTTTCTATAAGAAATGATGATCAGGATGGTTTCTGAAAAACCTGGGAAAACTTATATAAACTCATTCAAAGTGAAGTCAGCAGATATAGGAGAATATGATACATAGTAATAGAAATAATGTAATGAAGATGAACTATAAAAAAAATTAGCTACTCTGATCAAGAAAATAATCCAACAATTCCAGAGGAACTAAGATGAAAAATACTACTTGTTTAGAGAGAAAAGACTGATGAACTTTGAATGCAGATAGAATCATGCTTTTTAAACTTTCTTTTTCTTATTTTATTTACTTTTATTTTGGTCTCTGCTTTCTTTTGTAACTTGGCTATTATGGGAATATGTTTCTCATGACTTCCCATGCATATGACATGTCCAATTGCCTTCTTAAGGAGGTGGGAAAGGATGAGAGGGAGGGGGAGAAGTTTTAAGAAATTAATGTTTTTAAAAAATTACAAGTCACTGGGAAATATTTAACAAAATGAATAAAAATATATTTCAAAAAGTGATACTGCTGCTCCTTATTGGCTCTGTGATCTGAACGAATCACCTATTCTCCAAGTGTTCTGGGCTATTTAGTGCCAAAACTGGAACTTCAATGAAGGTCTCCTGAATTAGTGCAGCGCCCTTCCTTCTATATCAGACTGTTTCTCTATAGACCTAAGTGGTAATATAAATTTTCATTAGGAAGTGATCATAATGTAGCATGATTTTCTGTAGTACTAGTATATGGGAATACGTAAGGGAAAGGAGTTTGTTGGTAAGCATTTAGGAAAGGAAAAAATGTTTAATTAAATGGCTAAAGCTTTTCATTTGAGTTTTTTGTTACATCATGTTCTCCATAATACATATTCATTTGTATCTTGCTTATTTTATGGCTCTAAAGTTCAAATATTTGTACAATATGATTTAATATTTGTTCCCTTTGGTTTATTATAATTGCAGAAATTATGATAAGGAATGCTATAGGTTATGTAATAAATACAATAAATGCATATTGATGTTTTGCAGAGTAGGGGAAAGACAGACAGAGAGACAGAGACAGAAGAAGGGAGAGAAAGAAGGTGAGTTTATTATACTATATAATATTATATTAAGATCATTAAGCACTTACTATGTAGCAGACACTGTGCTAAGCATTAGAAATATAAAGAAAGGAAAAAGACAAGCCCTGCTCTCAAGGAGCTAGACTTAGACTCAAGGAGTCTAAAGGGGGAGAAAATTTATGAACAATTATGTACAAATAAGTTATATACAGAATAAACTGGAGATGATTAAGAGAGGAAAAAAGACTAAAATTAAGGGGGATCAGGAAAGTCAGGCTTCCTGTAATAGGTGGGATTTTAGCTGGAAGTTTATATTCTAATGGAGGTAAACATCATGTAGCTGGAAAGCCTAAGGGGTTGGAGTTAGGGCAAAGTGGTTAGTGAAGGGAAGAAAAGAAAAAGTATGGATGGTCCAGTTATGAATGAAGTGAAGCTTCGAATGACTGGAGCCTCTTCCATGATAATGATCCAGGTAGGCAGCCACCAATTGGGAGAAAGGGCACTCAGAGAAGAGGTATCGCAGAGCTCCTTCTTAGTCTCATTTTCTGGGTAATCACCCATCTCCTGCTTCCTATCAGTGTACACTAAGGCTCTCTCCTGGGTCCTCTTCTCTTCCCTCTCTACACCCTCCCTTTAGCTACATTAATGATCCTCTCTCCAGATGATTCCCACATCTATATATCTAGACTCAGTCTCTTTTCTGAGTTCTAGTCCTATATCACCAACTGCCTGTTATATATCTTCACCTGGATACATACACAAACTAAAAATATGTACATACACTTTATACAGTGGATGTTTGTTACCTTGGATTGCTTAGGTTGGATATGGCAAGAGCTCAAGGGCCCCTTATAATCCTGGATGTCCTTGTTTAGACGTCTTTCCTAAATCATAGTGTTATTCCTGATTGTCATTCATTCATTTCATTCATGCCCAACTCTTTGTGACCCCATTTGGGGTTTTCTTGACAAAGATAGTAAAGTGGTTTGCCATTTCCTTCTCCAGCTCATTTTACAGTTAAGGAAACTGAGGTAAACAAGGTTAAGTGACTTGCTTCAGATCACATAGCTAGTAAGTTTCTGAGGCGGGATTTGAATTCAGGTCTTCCTGACTCCAGGTCTAGAGCTTTATCTGCAATGCCACCAAGCTGCACATATAGTACTCTGTAATACCCAGAACTAAACAGAGCATTGCAACCATGGTCTAAGGAGGACTGTGTATAGTATGCATATTGAAAGATAGCAGGCACCTGTGTGTTGATATGTTTGCATATGGGTGTGGTAAACTTCAAATCATAATTCCTAACAAAAAAAGGATTCTTTGTGGCAAAAACTATGCTATGAACTCCTTTTCATAAGGCACCATTTAATTAAAACTGGAATTCTGATATCCAGAAACATCCCTGGTGAAAGAATCTACTTCCTGCTAGTATTCTTAATGTTCATTTAAAGTCCCTTTTCACTGAGATTGAATTAACTCTGAGAGAGTGAAATCACAGGCCCACTTTAGGGCCAAAATAGGTGATGGATGGATGAAAATAGAAAAGAGAACAGGGCATCCTGATCTTTAATCAGAAGATGTTTTGGGCATGTTCATTCTAACATTTCATTGGGGAAAAAACCACCTCATATCAATAAAATAAGCAATAAAATAATCAACCCTGCAAAGAGTTTCCTTGTGGAGTAAAGAGACTTTTTTTTAACCTGACTAAAAGAGAAAATAAATGGCCTGTCTGGAAATGTGAATGAATTCAGTCATCAATGCCTAGTTCCTAGTAGTAAGGCTAAGCAGTTTTATTGCATCTACAAAATATCCACTTTTTATCCAAACTCAGCACATATCATATGTCTAAAAGGAATTGGAAGTATGCCATATTCTTATGTAGAAATGGCATATTTTAAGGACAGTTTATTTGTCCTTTAAACTGTCATCTTTGATGTTAAGTTCTTCTTATTAAACTATAAAACATTCAGTGGTGTAAGGCAATACATTGTAAACTATTTTCATTAGTCCATAGAGGCATGGCTAAGTGGTGCAGTGAATAGAATACTGGGCCTAGAGTTAGGAGAACCTGATTTTAAATCCAGCCTTAGACACTGTGTGACTTTGGGCAAGACACTTACATCTCTCTTTGTTTCCTCAACTGAAAAATGGAGATAATAACAGCACCTACCTCACAAGGTTGTTATGAGCATCAAGTTGTAAAGCAATTAGCTCAGTGCCTGGTACATATAAAAATGCTTGCTGTTGTTGCTGCTAGATGGCTCATTGGGTTATGAAGTGAGGCTCCTGGTTGATATGATTAACTGAGAGGCAAGAAGGACAGAATATTTTTTGTAGTCGATCATATTCAGTTTTTTTAATAAAATTAAGCCTCAATTTAATTTAATTTAAGCCCAGCATAAACATGTATTATCTGTTAATTGTTTTACTTTAATATATGATCTCTGTCAAATGTCAAAGATTCACCATGAAGGTGTCACTAAGTGCTGGAAGGCTATTCCAGCAGAGCAGAAGTTTGTGAAGGTACTACCAAGTCAAATGGCTTTTTTTAAAGGGAGGATTTGGGGTGGCTAGGTGGCTCAGTGAATAGAGCACTAGCCCTGGAGTCAGGACCCGAATTCGGATCAGGCCTCAGATACTCAATATGTATGAGCCGTGTCTTGGGCAACTCACTTAAACACAATTTCCCTGCCTTCCCCTCTCAAAAAAGGTAAAAGGGAGGATTTTGTGTATTTTATATGACAATCAACAAACAGTTCAGAAAGGCTCATCACTACCATGTGGGCCATCAGATCATTAAACACTCACACCCCTGGAGTAACTCTTTCTATATAAAGTGCTTTAAATGACTAAATCTTAAAGGGATGGTAATCTTTGGTAATGGAGAAAATACCCAGAATGCATCTTCTTTGCATTACTGTAGTAATTATTTATTTTTTTTAAAAAATGAAAGATAATCAATTTTATTCAAATTCACAATATCTCAGGTTTTCTCCAGAACTACATATTTTGTATAATATGTTGCTTTAAGAGGGAATTTTTCAGTACGTTCCTCTTTCAAAGTATTTCAGTAGAAACCAGAGTCTTGAGTAGCCCAGTTAGGAGCCTCTGATCTACTGTTCTGATTAAGTTTTTTCTCAATATTCATGGCAAGCATCTGGCTTCAAAAAGAAAGGCTTTTAATCTTTTCAATCACTTGCTTATAGGGAAAGACTGCAATGTTTCCCATAAACATGTGGTCCAGTTTGGAGTCAATCTTATCATCTAGTCAAGCATTTCTAATCAAATTGACAATCCATCTTTCAGCTCCTTCAGGAGTCATGTTCAACTTGTCTGCTAACATGTTTATGCTGATACATTAATGAGTGCAACAGAAAGTTTCAAATACGAAGAGTTAAGCATTTTCAATGAAATTCTCAAAGCAAGCCACCAGGAAAAAAGTCATTCACAAGAACTGATTCACATTTTCTGAACTTTTTCTGTGCACCATCAAAGTCAAAGTTAACATACAAGTATTCAACAATCTCTGTCATAGGATCTTTGTATATGTAGGACTCTTGTTGAATAACTTTGACTAGCTTTTTTAATACTAATCTTTGTTTTCGAATATCTTTGTTATGACTGCAGTAGTCAAATAACAGAGAATGTGTGAACACATAGTTTGAATTGTATTAAGATACCATAGCTGGTAAAGAAAGAAACCGATAATGTTGTCTCGACCTTTTGGGTGAAATACAAATAGAGACCAATGAATCAACCATGTTCTCTGCTGAAGGGACTGTAGTGGAAAACTGACCAAATTATTATCTATGGTCTCTTTCAATCTTGTAAGGTCTTCCATGTCTGCATCCCAATTCTGCATTAAGATTTCAGATGTGAGTTTTCTCCACAGTGAACTCAAAACATTTCTATTGGTTGAAGGGACCAACATTCTAAAAAAGTAGAGATACTCTACTGCTCCTGAATAGTTGCCCCATTCATACTGGAATTTTGCATATCTATAGAGTACCATCTAAATGTTCTTGTCTAAAACCATGTCTGTTAGCCAGGTAGTCAAAGAGCATCTGACCATCCCTGGTAGATTGCATTTGCCTTGCTGTTTCTGGATCTTCAAACATGATGACAATCGGTTTAGTTTCTGCCTGCAGGTGTTTAAGTTGTGCAACAGCAGTAGTTCTTTTCTCACACAAAGCATGAGGAATGTCATCAGAATAAAGTTTTTATGCATATCCATCACAAAATCCACCATGTTTGTATCACTAAGAAGGTTCAATTTTTCTTGAAGCAATTCCTTTTCACTATATTTCTCTTTGACTGAGAGAAACTGGAACATCCAACAGACCAAATGGCAGTCCAAAAAGTGAAGGATGAGAGTAGTAAAATCGTACTTTATCATCTTGCCAGAAAAAAATGGAGTAACTCCTTGTAGTAAAAATTTAAAGCAATGTTTAAAGGAATAGAAAACCCTAGATACAATTAAATAAATTTCTCACTCCCTTTCAATTGTTTTCAAATGTCTTTTGGTCAAATCCTAAGAGTTCTATCATTCTAACTGACATTCAACCTTCTTGAGGACCATAGTGTAATGGTAATGGTAATTTGACTATATTCCCTGCCCCTTAATAAGCCTAAGGGAATTTGAAGACTTTCCCTGATTGGAAGATTTGTCCTGCCCCACTACTAGGCTGAATGTAATCACATGGAGCCTGTGGTGGGAGGAGTTTGCTGAAGGGTGGAGCAGAGTCCACAGGAAGCTGGGAGTCAGAGCAGTTAGAGACAGAGGGAGGAGAGGGCACACCCAGGTAGACAGGCTTCTGAGTGTTGGTTTTAGGAAGGCTAAAGGATGGTGTGACTCTGTACTGTTATGATTTATTAACTTCTTTGCTACTATGATGAATTCATCATTCTGGTTTGGGGATCCAGTTTTCTAGTGTCTGAATAAATTTTTTTTGCTTCCATCTTCTGTATGAAGAGTCTGTTATGTTTTGCAATTCAGCACTATGCCAGCATATTCACAGTTGCCATTGGCACTGTGAATATTGTGTTGTTGCTACACATAGCTTGTCCATACATCTAGGATTCCTAACCAGTTTCCCTGCTAACTAGATTCATAATCTCTCCAAACTTTCCCTCCTGTCCTATAACTAGTTGCAGGATGTTTATTAATCATTTTGCATTAAATGGCTCCTAAACACTGGATCAAATATTTCTCTTCTACTATGCAAACTGTTTCTGATATCTATTTTAAGGATCTTTAAGTTTCAAATGCATACTACAACAGCTCTTCAAAGAAAGAAACATTTGATAAAGAAAATTGACTAAAATGCAGGTGTTCAAACTCCAAAGGGTTCTCTTGCTAATGAATAAAGTCCACAGATCATCAAAAAGTCGCATCTTCATGAGTCTTTCTGATTCCAAGTCTAGTGTTCTATTCACTGAGCCACCTAGCTTCCCCCCGGAATATAAAACAAACCCACACAAATCATCAATAATTATAGCCTTTTAAACAAGCCAGAACTCATAATGTGTAAATTGTGTATTATGTTTACCTGGGTCACTTTCCAATCCTCCCATTGAACTGTGAACTTTCTGAGAACGAGAGTCTGTAACTTTGCATCATTTCCAGCACAGCTATCTGCACAAAACAGGAATTTAATAGACATTTATCTGTGTTTTTCATATTATTATTTAGCAAACTGAAGGGGAAGAAAAGAATTATTTCCAAAGGTAGTATTTTAGAAGACATGAAAATCATGCCACATCCAGTGCAGCATATCCCACTTATTAGAACTATTGTGGCACACACATTCTGAAAGAAGTAGATATTGATGACTTGTGGTGCAATTAAGTCTAGGGAGAGCTGAGATGTTTATACAGTTTGATAGCTCTAAATATTGAAATCCATGTATAATATAAACTAATATATAACCTTTTCATATATTATATATCTATTGCAGCAAATTCTTCATCCTATTGTGCAAATGATGCAAGAAATAAGTTAAATCCAGGTAAGTAGCACGATGACTTCTCACTACAGTGGCTTCTGTGCTATGGAATTGTATCTGTAATACTACCCAGGTTCTTCTCTCCAACTTGTGTTTGTAATTTGTATGCCCCAGGGGATGATTGTCCCAGGTCCAAATTATTCAATTCACAAGACCTCTATATATTAACTCAAAGCAAAGGCTTTTAACAAAATAGAATGGTGTGAACAATAGTAACAGTTATAATAGTAACAAACTATGTTATGCAAAACAAACTGAAATACTGACCATGCCTGACCCTGCATCCTTCAGTCCACACTTGTAGTTCACTACCTCTTTATGAAGGAGAGGGAGGTCATGTTTCATCATTAGTTTTCTCTAGTCAGAATTGGTCACTGCACTGATATGAATTTGAATGCTTTTTGGAGTTGTTTCATTTACAATATCAGGGTCACTGTATACTTTTATCTTGGCTCTACTTATTTGATTATGCATCCATTTTCATAAATCTTCCTGTTTCTCTGAATTCCTCCTCTAACAACTAAATAGTAACCAATTACATTCATGTTCCATAATTTGTTCAGTCATTCTACAATCAATGGGCACTTACCTTTCGTACATTTCTATGGTGCTACAAAAGTTCTGCTATAAATATTTAGGTACATATGGAACTTTACCACTTTCCCAATACACATATGTGTGTATTGTGTATGCTTGTATGTATGTATATTGTGCATGTGTGTGTATAATATGTCCCAGAATGCAAACATCAGATATGAATGGCTTAGTCGCTTTGCTAACATCTTTCCAAATTGTTTTCCAGAATGTCTAGGCCAATTCACAGCACCATAGACAATACAGTAGTGTGCCTGTCTACCCACAACAATTGTAATATTGCTTATTTCTATCTTTTATCACCTTTGCTAATTTAATGGATGTGAAGTGCAATCTGAGTTGTTTTAATGTTCATTACTAGTAGTGATTTAGAATATTTTTCATATGATTGTTGGCAATATGAATTTCTTTTTCTGAAAACTTCATATCTTTTCAATAGAAATATTGGAGAATGACTTTTAGACATATATTAGTGTCAGTTGCTTTTCCATCTTAGATATTAGGTTTCCATCTGAAATATTTGATAGGTATTATTTACTTCACCATATGGCTTGCAAGGTTCAATGTAAAATATAATCTGTAAGAATTTATTAAAATGCCAAAAATATTCTACACTTAAGGAAATTTAGTCCATAACCAGACTTTGGTTAATGAATAAAAAAGCCTCTCTAAATTTTCTGTGAGCCATACTAATTCTATGCAATTCTATTTTTTTAACTTGTGGTGGAAAAAAGGACATATTCCATTTCCCAGAGCATCATAGAAACCAACTTGATTTTGTCTTCTAGCATACTTCTGTTGGTATCTATAGACCAGATCCAGTGAGCAGAAGCACTTTTAT
>NW_027186304.1:17582373-17590048 GCF_028583685.1 Petaurus breviceps papuanus
CAGATCCAGTGAGCAGAAGCACTTTTATTATGAAGACAGTAACCATGAAATACTCTTCCTTAAAGATTCACACATGCTGAACAAGTGGGACTTACAAATCTCTATTGTGTGAGTGAGTGAGTGAGTAAATGTAAGTGAGTGAAGGAATGTTGGGGCAGAAAGTTGTGCAAAAAGGTGGAAACCTGCTGTGTTTTGTTTAGTTTTTGATAAGTCTCTCAGAATATTCTTCCCTACATACTGCAGGCATATACACAAACACGGAGGCACACACATACAGACACACACACATGCACATACCCAAAACTAATGCAAGAAATTTATTCAAATACCACATAAAACATTGATCTGGCTGGCAGAGCACCATGGTCCCCTTTTATTTTAGTTAGGCTCATGTTTGTGAAATGCTGGAGTCACTCTGACTCCTTGATAGGTGATAAGGATTCTCTGAAATGGTCCATTTTAACACTTTTTTTCCATCTAGAAAGTAACTTGTAGTCCTAAAAAAAATCAAAGCTGCTTTGGCTTTGATTTTCTCATAAAATGCTTTGCAAATACAAGATGATTTCAGCTCCTTGAGAGGCAGGATTCCTCCTTTCTTTATGGTTCTATCCCCATCATTAAGCATAGTGCCTGGCACAGAGTAGGCATTTAAAAATGCCTGCGGATTGATTGAAGATAATTTTTTTTAATTAGTGGTATACTAGAAACAGCACTAGGCTGAGAGCCATGAGATATTGGTTTTAATCCTGGTTTATTCACTGACAAGCTGGGGGACTTTGAAAAGTCACTCATGTAAGGGTCACTAGGTGGTACAATCCTGAATTCAGGAAGGCTCATCTTCCTGAGCTCAAATCTGGCCTTAGACACTTACTAACTGTGTGATACTAAACAAGTCATTTTACCCTGTTTGCTTCAGTTTCTTCATTTGTAAAATAAGTTGGAGAAGGAAATGGCAAACAACTCCAGTATTTCTAGCAAGAATACCCCAAATGGGGTCACAAAAAGTTGAACACAACTGAAAAATGACTGAACAACACGCACCAGGAGAAGCACAAACTTCCTCTTCTATCTCTTTGACAAGGTGTGAAGTCTCTCCAAAAAATATAAAGTCCTCATTGCCCCACTGATGAGACTCTACTCTTAACACAAAAAATTCCTTGGTAGAAAAGAGTCTTTTAAGTCTGCCTGTTTCGTCATAGAAGTCATGATTTCTAAAAAATTGATGAACAATAGACACAGGGTCTTCTATTTCTTTTCTCCATCTATATACTATGTAACTTTTAAGACATAGTCTGCCATGGAAAACAATCTATGGAAACACGCCTATTTACATTTCATGTTTTCATCAAGAATACCTCTGATGGTTGAATATGTAAACTCTTAAGATCATAGGATTTTGAGGTGGAAAAGGACCTAGAGATCTTCTATAACAACCACCTCCTTTTGTTTTCAGTCATATCAGACATATCTGACTCTTAATGACCCCATTTGGAACTTTCGTGTCAAAGATACTAGAGTGCCACTTCCTTCTCCAGTTCATTTTACACATGAGCAAACTGAGGCAAACTGGGTTAAGTGAGTTTCCCAGGGTCAAACAGCTAGTAAGTACCTGAGGACTGATTTTAACTCAAGCGTTCCTCACTCCAGGCCCAGTGGTCTATCTACTACACCATCTACTTGAGGCCCAGCTCAGTTAAGCATCTTGTCCAAAGTCACATAGATTTAAAAATAATTGATATTTATATATTATTTTAGGATTACTAAATTATTTTAACATACTATTTTTCAACATATTTTAAAATATTTTTAACATAGGTTTCATTTATTCCTCTCAGAAACACTGCGAGGTAGTATTTTTAATCTTTGGTCAGTCTAAGATTTCCTTGGTTTAAGGAACTCTGAGTAAAGAAATTCTTTTTTTTTTGCTTTTTGGAGGGCAGTTGGGGTTAAGTGACTTGCCCAAGTTCACACTGCTAGTTTCTGTGTTAAGTGTCTGAGGCTGGATTTGAACTTAGGTCGTCCTGACTCCAGGGCTCGTGCTCAATTCACTGCACCACCTTGCCACCCCTAAAGAAATTCTTGATACAAATGTGGATAGCAACTAACTATGGCAGCTCCATTTAATATTACTTTCCTCTATTCATAGATAGATAGATAGATAGATAGATAGATAGATAGATAGATAGATAGATAGATAGACAGATAGACAGACAGACAGACAGATAGATATAGATATATCCTACTTGTACCTAGTCGTATTTTTCTATCCTATTAAAACATATTCCACTTGAGGGTGATTATTTTTCATTGCTTCTTTTGCCTTTTAAAGAGTTACTGGAATCACTGAGAGGTTAAATCACTTTTTCATGACCAAAGAAACAGTATATGTAAGAGGGAATACTAGAATCCAGGACTTTTTTCACTCCCAAACCCTCTATCCATTTGGTTAAATATAGGGGTGGGGAACCTGTGGTCTTGAGACCACATGTGGGCCTCTAGGTCAAGTGCAGCCCTTTGACTAAATCCAAACTTCATAGAATCCTCTTAATAAAAGCATGTGTTCTGTAAAATATGGGCTCAGTCAAAAGTCCCACACCCAAGGACCTAGAAGGCCACAGGTTCTCCACCTGGTACACCCTCTTGATTATACTCTCTCCTGGAGGAAGATATTAGGGTACTGTTATCCCCATATTGTACATGAAGAAATGTAGGCTCAGAAAGGTTATATCACATTAAGTGGTAAATGGGGTTGGCAGGATTCAAAGTCTGCTCTCTCCCAATTTGAAGTTGCAAAATATTGAACTACACTCAACCAGACTTTGTTAAGTAGCAGAACTGGATTTTTTGTTTGTTCGTGTGTTAGATATGCAATTGATGCTCTTTTGCTTTTACATCCCTTCAGTGTGAAATTGATGTTTTTCAATCAACATTTTTTTCTCCCTCTTACCTCCCCACTGGGGGATAAAAAGAAAAAAGAATAAATTCCTTGTAATAACTGGGATTAGTTAAGCAAAACAAATTCTATTATTGCCCATGGTCTTCATCTTCATTCTTCTGGAATCGGGCTTGATAAGAGTTCTTAAATCTTTCAAAGGTATGTTAAAACAGATATATTAAAAACGATTGGTGGAGCTGTGAATTGGTATGACCGTTCTTGAAAGCATTTTGGAAGTGTGTGCCCAAGATTATTAAACTGTGAATACCCTTTGACTCAATGGTGCCATTATTAGACCTATATTCCAAAGAAATACAAGAAAAAAGAAAAAATCCTGCATGTGCAAAAGTGTTTATAACAATTCTTTGGAGTCAAAGAACTATAATCTAACGAAGTGCCCATGAACTGGGGAATGGCTGAACAAAATATGATACATGGATATAATGGGTTACTATTATTCCATAAGAAACACGATGGCTTGCTCTGTAAGAGAAAACTGAGATTTACATGAACTGAGGTGGAACTGGATTTTGAACTCCTCTGACTTACAGTCCTACTGTTCTTGCCAGTACACTAAAGTTACTTCAAACAAGATTCTCAATTCCCCAATCATATATGAACTTGCAAAATCTGGTTCAAGTCAAGGTATGTCATTTTACCCTCTAAAATGCAAAATATGAACTTATATATTCATCAAAATGTTTGTTGTACATAGAAAATATATCTCTGAAAATAAATTTCATTTCCTCTATTTTGCTAGAAAATGTCCTTGACTCTCTCTCTCTCTCTTTTTTTTTTTTTTATCTCAGAGGAAGAGCATATCCCTGACCTGTAGGCCAGGATGTGTACGTTACATCAAGATATTTCAAGTCTCAAAGTGTGTCATGGCCAAATTTATTTGGGAAATACTGTTAAAGGCAATTAGTTCAGCTAAAACCAATGGATCATCTGGAATTCTCCACAGAATGATCATGACACATTCCCCAAGACATCACTCAAAATTAGTGTTATAGTTTCCTTAAGTTTAATAATAGTTTATCTTACATTAGACTTTCACTTTTATCCACGACTGCTGCTTCTCCCTCCTCCCCCAATTGCTTTGTATAGATTTGTATTAACTTGCACATCTTGTTTCTGTAATAAGTTATAAGCTCCTTGAGAGAAGTTGCTTTTATTTTTGCCTTTGTATCCCAGTGCTATAATAGTGCCTGGCACACAGTAGATACTTAATAAATGCTTATTTATTTATATGCACATGCAGGCAAATAAAAGCATAAAAATGTTGATGAACTTTACAATTAATGTGCTGAAATGAAACAGAAAAGGACAGTGAAAATCTAGAAAATGGGGGCAGCTAGTTGGTGCAGTGAATACAGCACCGGCCCCAGAGTTAGGAGGACCTGAGTTCAAATCTGGCTTCAGACACAACACAAAAACTAGCTGTGTGACTTTGGGCAAGTTGCTTAACCCCAATTGCCCTCCAAAAAGCAAAAAAAAAAATCTATAAAATGTATATAGAGTAAGTCACAGAGACTTCACTGTTCTCACTATCCAAGACTTAAACAGTGAGCAGAAATATAATTTTATTGAATGTAAATGTGTTAAATATGACCTTCCTTTGGCTTGAGGTAAACTACTTTTTCCCTAAGTTATATAAAATATTCAGATGTAACATTTGTTTTGGCAATATGCCAAAACCCTTGACAATTAATAGCTTTCCTATTTGTTTGCAGAGGTAGTTGTATTACAAATATTATAAATTATGTACTGATTATAAATATGTGCTAGATATTATTCAAAATTGCTTTAGGTATCTAATATATCAAATTAAAACTTTAGATAAGTAATTGTAAATTTTACCTTTTTATTCATTTCTTCAACAATGCTTTTTTTTTACCTCATATTTTTCCTCTATGAATTTTCTCTTGCTGTCAAAGATACCACCATCTTTCCTCTCACCCAGGCTGTCATTCTTGGGATTATCCTTGACTCCTTATTCATATTTATGCCATATATCCAACCTCTTATTAAAAAGTCTGTCATTTGAGTCCACTTATTTCTATGTCTACAGCCCTAGTTCAAGCCCTCATCACCTCTTGTGTAGACTATGACAGTAAGTTTGCAACTGGGAGTCTTCCTTCAAGTCTCCCCACTCCAGGATATTTGCCACTTAGCTGCCAAGATTTTTTTTCCACAGCACTGTCTGATCATATCACCCACCTGTTGCTGATACAGAGCTCCAGTAAGTCCTTACTAGTTCAAGGATCAAATATAAAATCCTTTTTTGTCCTTAACTTCATAACCTGGCTCCTTCCAACAATACTCAGCCTTCTTACATCTTACTATCCTCCAAACACTCTAAGACCCTCTCATACTGGCCATTTCATAGCTCCCTGAACATGAGACTCCATTTCCCATTTCAGTGCTTTTACTCTGATTCCAGTCTTGAAATTCCCCCACATGCCTGCAATTCACTACCCAACTCACTTACATCTTGATTTCTCTGCTTCTGTTTAAGACATAGCCCAAATCTCAACTGCTGTTGGAGGATTTTCCTGGTAACTCCATCTAATATTACTTTCCTCTATTGCATATATATCTTTTCTGTACCTAGCTGCATTTTCTCTATCCTTTTAAAATATATTCCACTTAAAGGTGATTATTTTTCATTGTTTCTTTTGCTTTTATTTGACCCTTAGGGTTTAGCATAGAGTTCAGCATATACTAAGCCCTTAACAAATTCTTGATGACTGATTGCCTGTTAATAAGTAAATAACATAGAGATGGCAAAGTGACTAGAAATCATAAAGAAGGCTAGCATTGACCTACAGTGACTTATGTGAGATGTAACCTCTCTAGCAATACAATTGCCTGTCACCATGGTAGACAAGTACCTGAAGTCATGAATCAATATTAGGATATTGTCACTGGTTTAAGTCCCTATGTGTTTGGGGCTGTAGAAAATAATAATGTCTCTGAAAGGTCACTGATGCTGCAGAAAGATATTAAAATGGGTACCATGAAAAAATTGTCCTTATCTGTGTGACAGAGATGGAGATAAAACTGAAGCAGATTTGTAAGACCCCTTGTTCTTTGGGGTAGTTTTCCTTAACTTGCAATATTTTTGACATGTCAATGGGTAGTTATGAAGATGATTGTACTATTTTAAATAAGTTGTAGATGAGAAAAGAACACAAGTAAAAAGATAAGTGTAAAAAGTCCTAAAAGACTAGGATGAGAAAATTCTATCAAAACCCAAAGTGGTGGAAGTGACAGCCATCTGAGTGATTCCTTTTCCTGTGCATACGCCTAGAAATTTATTTTTAAGAAAAAAAATCAGTGTCTATTGCTTACACTTGTTTTGTTTGTTGACTTGACAACAATATCCCATAAATGAATGTATCTTCTACCAAATATCTATGAACATCTCAAAGGAAAATTTTAAAGGGAAGAATTATCAAAGTCAAATTATATGACATACCTAAAAATTGTTTTCTTCAATTCTTATCCATACTGTTCCTTTGAAGGAACTTGGTTGCATTTCATGAGACTGGTAGCTATCATTCTCCAATTTCCTTGGTCAGCAAGAGGCTTTTGATTTCAGTCTTTAAATATTTGGGATTCAATCCTAATTAAAGCCATCATGGAAACATAAAATAAAAAAAGAAGAAATGTTGATCATAGAAGAGGAGAAACCCAAATATATCTTTTCAAGTCAGTCAGGGGAAAAAAATGGTCATATTTCAAAAACAATGAAGTTTGGACAGTATTATCACATGATCCAGTTGCTCCTTTGTTCCTCTGAACAATGAAACATTTATTCCAGTTTTGATTTTTTTTTCAGGAAGTACAGGGATGCCTTAAAGGCCTCAAGGGTTTACAAGTAAGATGAAATGCATTATTGATTAAAAGATTCTACAAAGCACTGCCACTGATAAAAATAAAGCAAATCATGACAGTTTGCCAACATGATATGAGTTGGATTATTAGGTCATATTCTATTCATGTTTCAGTGGGTTCTGATGCTGTCCAAGTCAAGAGAAAAATGGGGGAGCAAGCACAGTCTCATGCTGTCAATTGGTTTTCTCTGTAGGATGTGCCAATTTCTTCATATTTATTGCATTAAAAGTCTACTTTTTCCTCCTGACTTATCCCAATTGGGTTCATTACATTAATAGATTCCTATCCTTCAATTAAAGTAAATAAAATCTCCACTCTCTTCCAACAATTCTTCTCATGCTTTTGAATTTCTTTACCCCTGTTATGAAGGAATCTATAAAGGAAACAGTTATAAGTTGATTTATTTCTTATTCTAGTCTTCTCTCCTGAAAAAAAGGTTAAAATTTTGTTTGGCTTTCCAACAGTATTTTTTTTTAATCAACATAATGGTTTTAACTTGCTTAATAATTTGGAAATGTGTGATTTAGTTTCCATTTAAAGGCAGTTTTGAAAATCAGGGCAAAAATCCCCATGAAATGTATCCCTATTTTTAACATGCTTACATTGATTGCCTTATAGTCTGAAGCATTCCCTTGGCCTGCATCACCTAACTCTATTTTAAAAACATTTATGGAAATGCCAAAAGGAAAAAAAACACATCAAAGTAAACACAAAATCAAAGCTGGGTTTCAAACTCAGGCCTTTGGCTCCAAGTCAAGTGACCATCTCTCTCTCTGTGTCTCTGTCTTTGTCTCTCTCTCTCTCTCTCTCTCTCTCTCTCTCTCTCTCTCTCTCTCTCTC
>NW_027186304.1:17590148-17608295 GCF_028583685.1 Petaurus breviceps papuanus
TGTCTCTCTCCCCCTAAGAATAAACTATAAAGCACTTTTTTGTAGCTTGTTACTTATTTTCCCACTCCTTGGAAACAGGGGAAACCATTATCCTCATTTGACAACTGTTAATCCATTCAAACTCTGCCCAAGTACCCATTTATATGGCATAGAAATGCATATGCCTTTTCTTGTCAGTAGACAGAGTCCATATCCACGTATACTTCCTATTCTCGTTTCTTTCTAGAGTTTCCTATGCCTCAGTCATGTACTACATCTTTCCCTATTCATACCACCAGTGAAAAAGAAGAAAAGCTATTGCTACAGGTCTTTGAGCAACCCATACTACCAGACAAAACCAAAGTAACAAAGAAAACAGGAGGAGTCAATAAGAAAACTAGAGACTATTAATGACAGCAAGCAAACTATGAATGCAAATCATCATTCTTTAAAATGAAGTTCTTAAACTATGTTACCTAATCCTCACACCTCAGCAGGAAGAATTATTTTATTGGTACTCTGTGCCTGACAGATATGAAGAGGAAAGAGGAGGAGGAGAAAAAGTAGAGACACAGCTTTAAGAAAAGGGATTGTTTGTTACTCTATGAAACCAACTCAGCAATAATGGCTGGCATCTCTACATAGGCAGCTGTAGAGGACCACAGTCACAGTCTGCCCCTGATGGCTGAATGAGCCCTCTCAGCTGAAGAGCCTGCTATTAGGCCTGGATCAGTTCCCCATTCCTGTAATGGAAATGCAAATTTTAAAGATCTTCCCTGCCCCTAGGCTAAAGTGCACCTGCAGCCTGGGGTGGGAGGCTTGTTTTTCAGTAAATACTTCTTGATTGGCCAGTGGGTCCAGAAGGTTGTTACATTCTCTGAGCCAGGAGAAGGCTATATAAGCCCTGATGTGTAGCTCTGTTTTGAGGGCTCACTTTGAGAAGTGTTCTGTGATTTGATCTGGATTCTGGGAAGCCGTTGTCCAGAGCCACCCCAGCTTTGAAAAACCCAGATGTTGAAACCCAGATGTTGATTGGGTATGGATGTAATGGTTGGACAGTTTGGAAAGCTGTCTACTTGATCTGTTTCTGTCTTGATAATTCTGCCTGTATACTTTGAAGTTCAGGGTGCTGATCTTTTCCCCCTGAACAAGGTAAACAATATATATTTGACTGATTAAAGTAAGCTTGTTAACCCATTTTGAGTTGCTTTCCTTTATCAAAGCAGATCCAAGAACCTGTGGTGGCAGCAAACCCTGAGGACACTTGGGGTGCTTGCTGCTACAAAATGGTGTCACGAACAGGATCTGCAGAGTAAAAGGAAAGTATGGGGGCTGGGATAATTGTTTGTTTCCCAGTTATGGTAGCTGTAATTCTGTGGAGCCGTGGAGCAGGAGAGAAGAATGGTTTGCATGCAGACTTCACTGAGCTGAGAGTGAGAATGGTGAGCTGCCTGCATCGGGACCTGGGCAGAAGCCAGGAGCGGCTGCCGCCTGCGGGAGGAGAAGGAACCCAGGAGTTCGGAATTCAGCCACAGGAAAAGATAAGAACTGAGCAGCAAAGCAGGGGCACTGAATGTGTTTCCTGGCTGCATCTCACAGTTTGGGACCCAGGGTGAGGATGGACTTGTGACTATGGTGGGTGGGATGAAGTGCCATGGACCCCCAAGGACCCCACCTCGTTGGTTTTGTTGCCCAGCCCCCTCTCTGTACTTGGAAGCAGGGGCTGGAGCTATGTGAGGGGAAGGACACCCCACCCCTCACCCCAAGAGAACTTTATTTGGACTCTTGTTTTTGAATTGAAGTGATAATGCAATGCACTTTGTGTTTGTTTAGGGCCCAGTGGCTACTTTGGTAACTTTACTTCTGTATCTTGAAAATGTGACCTAAGAGAGGTTTAATGCTAATTCAAAAGTAACTTGTCTATGCTATGGGCATGAAAGATCTTGGGGAGGAATGTAATGGGAATGTAAATTTGTAAGATCTTCCCTGTCCCTAGGCTAAAGGGCACCTGGAGCCTGGGGCAGGAGGCTTGTTTTTCAGTAGATACTTCTTGATTGGCCAGTGAGTCGATAAGGTTGTTACATTCTCTGAGCCAGGAGAAGGCTATATAAGCCCTGATGTGTAGCTTTGTTTTGGGGGCTCACTTTGAGAAGTGTTCTGTGATTTGATCTGGATTCTGGGAAGCCGTTGTCCTGAGCCCCCCCGGCTTTGAAAAACCCAGATGGTGAAACCCAGATGTTCATTGGGTATTGATGTAATGGTTGGACAGTTTGAAATCTGTCTACTTGATCTGTTTCTGTCTTGATAATTCTGCCTGTATACTTTGAAGTTCAGGGTGCTGACCTTTTTCCCCTGAACGAGGTAAATGATATATGTTTGACTGATTAAAGTAAGCTTGTTAACCCATTTTGAGTTGCTTTCCTTTATCAAAGCAGATCCAAGAACCTGTGGTGGCAGCAAACCCTGAGGATGCTTGAGGTGCTTGCCGCTACAGTCCCCCAGGAAGGAGCTCAAACACACAGGTGGGAGCATTGTGTCCTCATGATAAATGGGGTATAACCCTTGGCCTGGAAACAAAGATTTGAGCAATGTCCTCAGGGGAAAACAATTAGGAAGCTTCCTATAAAAGCTCATATGTGGGGTAATAAAGATGGCTCTACTTTCTACCACTCTTGGAGTCCTGTCTCTTTGATGCATCCTTCTCACAGCCTCTGGGTAAGTAACTCTTTTTCAGCCTGGCTGCTGAACAGCAAGGATCCCCACAGGCAGCTAGGTGGCATAGTGTATAGGGGCCCTGACTTGGAATCAGGAAGACCCCAGTTCAAATTTGGTCTCAAGACACACTCACTAACTATGTGATTTAACCGTGGGCAAGTCACTTAACCTTGTTTGCCTCAGTTTCCTCATCTGTAAAATGAACTGGAGAAAGAACTGGCAAACAATTCCAGTATCTTTGCTGAGAAAACTTCAAAGGGGTCACAAAAAATCAAACAATTGAAAGTAACTGAACAATAACATTTATACAACCTTCAAAGTGTACAAAATACTGAGAGAAGTCATTATTTTTCTATTATATTAATAACCAATTATCAAATTGGAATTAAGATTTTTCCTTTCTATTTCCTCCTTTAGAGACCAGCTCCAATAGGTCATTCAATCAGTCTCTGAAGGACAAGACTGATAGATGAAATTGGCCTAATTCTCTCTATACACATTTGGTAATCTTGGGCAGGACCCCGCCCAACTAGGAGACCTTACTTGTTTATAGGGTAAATAGAATATAATCTAGGTGAATCACAGCCCCAAAGAATGAAGCTCATGTCCTTGTACCCCTGCTTTGGAGTTTAGGGCAATCAACCAGAGTGGTCTGGGTAGAGATGGGTTCCTTTGTCCAGATTACTGGAGGCAGCTGAGTCTCACAACCAAGCCATATTCTCAGTAGGAAGAACTGAAGACTTTCAGCCCACCTTCTCATTTGAAAGTCCACACCCTTATTAATTGTTCACCAACCAGGATTGATTTTCACCTGACAGGGCACTGTTAGTTGAAATATAGACAGCATGGAAAGAAGCAAAATAACAAAAAAATGTGTAAAAGTTGAGGAGGACAAAATACATATTGAAGTCCCTCAGAATAATGGTACAAGTTGAGAGTGAGATTATAAGCTGGAATCAGAGTAATTAAAAACAGGACAATTTTGTTACTACTTTAATACATTTTTTAAAACTATAGAATACAACAAATATAACACAAGTTTTGTTTCATATATGATTTTTAAATTTTTTCTTTGTATATTTGTGTTCATGCTTAAATTTACTATATATATATGTACACATACACATACACATACATATACATATATGTATGTGTGTTTTTGAGGTAACTGGGGTTAAATGACTTGCCCAGGGCCACAAAGCTAGTAAGAATCTAAGACTGGATTTGAACTCAGGTCCTCCTGATTCCATGTAAAGCCAAGCATGAGCAGTTTTCCAGAGGACGGCTGCTGTCAACAGCTTTCAAGGTTCTGATTACATAATATAGTAAACACTCTACTTATTCAATAACAAATAAGAACAAAAAATTCACAGAAAATCAAGGTACAGAATTCACAATGTTATAACTTATCACAGAAAATCAAAATACAGTATTCACAATAACATAATAACTCAATAACTTATCACCAAAATGGCCACATAGTTTTCACCAAAGTGGTCACATAGTTTTGAACAAAGTACAATCATTTAGTCAATCAATCACTTAGTAACTCAATCATTCAATCACAAAGTATAAAAGATCAAAGTCCTCTACCCATGGGGCACACTAAGTTACAAATCAGTCACTATTCAATCATCAGTCACTACTTAGTCATCAGTCACTACTCAGTACCCTCTTAAGGGGTAGTAGGAAATACACAAGCCACCCACTCTTAGGTCACTAGTACAATTTCAGTCATGACTCAATACCCACAGAGAGGTCTTTTCATCTTAACTCAGGACAGGCTTTCAACTTCCATGGCTTCTCTTCCATAGTCCCAGCTTCCACCCAAATCTAACCACCTCCCTGTTCCTTGTCCAGCTCTCCAAGCAGTTCCTGCTCCACATTGGAGCTCACAGTGTCCAGTCCATCTCAAATCCTTCACAGTCTCTTTTCCTGGGAAGACAAGACTTAACAAAGCCATGAGGACATTCATTCACATTAACAAAGCCACAGCAACATTTATACAGAATACCAACACCACAGCCATGCTTCCTCAGTCTTCAGCAGCTCCAGCTGGCCCTCAGAAATCCTCAGTAGCCTCAGCAGCTCCAGCTGGCCCTCAGAAGTCTTCAGCAGCTTCCTTCTCAAAATCAAAATCACTTTCTCCACAGAAGTTACAATCCAGCAGCAGCAGCCCAGCCTTCAAGTGTTCATCCCAAGAAGTTCTGACTCTCCCTCTCTGGAGTTTTTCCTTATATACAATGTTGCTCATCCCAATTCAGCCCCTTCCTGTTACATCAGCAACAAGGGTTCCTGCCTTCTGTTTCTTTAACAGAGGCTTAATTTGAACTAGGTGCTAAGTAACTCTCAGCTTCCCAATGCAAAGGGAACTTCAGATTCCATTACTGTTCCACTCCAGAGCTGGGGCTCATTCCACTGCACCACCTCACTGCCCCTAAAATAATTAAAAAGACAAATTAGAAAAGGATCCGAAGGTCAATAGGTGACAGCAATCAGAATAAAGAGCAGCTGGACCGAGTGCACTACATGAACCTCACAAGAGGACAGATCACTGAAGGACAGTGAAAGATTAACATCTTAGAACCAGTGAATATGCCAGTGTCTTCTCCTGGCCCTCTGAGTCAGAGACAATGGGAGAAAGAGTGGGCAACAATGCTTCCTGAGTCATGGTTTACTCATCATTGAAGGACAGTGAAAGATTAACATCTTAGAAGCAGAAGTTCAGAACCAATGAATATGCCAGTGTCTTCTTCTGGCCCTCTGAGTCAGAGACAATGGGAGAAAGAGTGGGCAACAATGCAGAGAGCTTCCTGAGTCACGGTTTACTCAGAGTTGAATTAGTTTCTTCAAAACCGAGCACATGGAAGAAATACTGGTTTTAAAATTCAAGGAAGTAAAGACGTTTGTGGAAAAATCGAAAAGAAGACAGTACAATAAGCTTGAACTAAAAGCATTGGAGGAAGCCTGGGATCACAATGGGTGTGTGTACACAGAAGGAAGCAGATGAACAGTGAGGCCAGATGTCTGGAATGGGGAAGTCAACAAAACAGAAAGTAGGCTTCTTGACTTCAAGTTCTCACCATTCCAGTCCATCACATACACTACAGTCAAGTCATTTTCTTTAAGTGCAGATATGACCAAGTTGTTCTCTGACCCAGTCCACTCCAGTGGCTCCCATTTTGTTTCTCAGATCAAATACAAATTCCTTTATTTATCTTTTACAGCCCTTACATAACCTGGATCAATATCTTTCCAGGTTTATTGGATAAGAATTTCTCCCCTGCCCATATTCCGAAGTCCAAGCAAACTGGATTGCTTTCTATTCCTCACATGCAAGATTAGAACTCCCATCATCATGCCTTCTCATTCACCACCAGATGTGCCTGAAATGTATTCTGTCCTTACCTCAGCCCCATAGATTACCTCTCTTCTTTTAAGACAGATCAAACATCATCTTCTTCAAGAATTCCTACCTACAACTGCATGCCCTCCCCCCACCCAATCTCTAGGGGCTTATCTCCTAACAATTTTTCTAATAATAATTGGGCATACTTTTTTTGACATTTGTGCCAGGAAATGTCAAAGCAGTGTCATAGACCCATAGAAATCCATCTTGCCCAACTACCTCATTGTACATATGGGGAAATGGAGATCTAAAAAGGCAGGTTTGATCAAGGTCACCTAGTTAATCTGAAGCAAAGACAGAATTTGAAATTAAATCTTCTGACTTTCAGTTAACTTTTCATTTTGAGTTTTACCATGCTACTTTGCAGAAATTCAATCAGAAACAAATGAAACATCTTTGATTGACATACTGAGAAACTTTAAAGGTTTACTTGTTTGTTATAAGTACAGTACAGTATGATCATTTGGAAGTATTTCAAAACATTAAAGGAAGATAAGATATTACAATGCCCAAATATTAAATATTTAATGGACACTTGATTAATTAGTTAATGAATAAATACAATGGTATGTCAATCTCCATTGTATGTTCATTGGGTTTTAATAAGCATAATTTCTTTTCCTCGATTAATCTTTTTGGACTGTTTGACAATCACACATTTTTTTTCATAGATGCTTAGATTTGAGCTCAGTTATATGGAGAAAATGTCTGAGAGAGGAAAGAATAAGGAGGCAAGAAGGAAACAAAATTATCCTTGCCTATTTTGTTGAGTGTCATGATTGTAGTAGTGTATAATTTAAAAAGTGTGATAATAAATATAAGGAAAACATTCTTTTGGGATACATTTTCCCATATATCAACACAAAGAAAGCCACAATGACCCAAATTGTAAATTTTGGTCAAATTTAAATGGTCACAAATATAGGAACTGAACAACAGCACATATAAACATAAATAGATTAGTATCCACAAGGGTAACATTCCCATCTCCCACCTGGCTTTCAGTTCTCTTTTATGTGTTGTCTTCCCTGCACTTGAATATAAACTCTAGGGGAAGGGACTGCCCTTTTCTTGCTATTATTTCTATCCCCAGAATGCAGCAACGTGACTGGCACATAGTAAGTGCTTAATAATTATGTGTTGTTTTGCTCTGATGCCTGAAACACAATAAGTGTTATATAAATCCTAGCTGTTGGTATTGTTGTTATATCTTAAATTATTAGGTCAGTGCATGACACATATTAACACTTAATAAATGCTAGTGACTGACTGACTAACAATTTTTTTTCTTATCTTTTATACCAATATAGTCACAGTACTGTGCTTTACAAGTTGCTATGTTTATTGAATTGATTTCACATTTCTTATTTTTATTTTGTCTTCACAGGAAATCTGCCATATAGGGAGATTCAAGTATTAGTCTCATTTTACTGAGGTACATTGAAAATCAAGTACTTTGTACAAAGTCATTAATGGTGCTAACTAGTGGTGGGATCAGGGTAACACAACTCAATTCCTAATTCTACAAATAATGGGCATTCTAGAACAGAGAATGCGGGTCATGGTTTTCAACTAAGGGGTTTTAGGTCTATACTCATGTGAATTAGGTCCTATCCTGAGACAGCCTACCTTGCAAAGAAAGTCTTTTGACCTCATTGTCTCTGGCTCATTATGCCCCTAAACCAGAGTGGCTCTCTGAGGATAATCTCTTAAGCAAAATTAAAGGTTTGCTCATGTCTAAGCCTTTCCCCAAAAGAGTTTAACAGAAAGGCACCAAATATCCTGATGATGCCAGTGATGATGATGCGTTTTTATAGTGCCGTAAGTTTTGCAAAGTGCTTTGCAAATATCTCATTTATCCCAACAATAACCTTGGCAGATAGGCACTCTTATTCCAAACATTTTATAGACAAGGAAACTGATACCGATATGGATTATGTGACTTGCCCAGGGTCATATAGCTGGTAAGTTTCTCAGACTGGATTTAAACTAAAGTCTTCTTGATTCCAGATTCAATACTCTAACCACTACTCCCCCTTACTGCTTCTGTATATAAATATGTTATTCCCTTCCATATCACAGGAGTTAGGGGTCCAGCCAATAGGTTCTGGAAAATCCACATAAAATTTTTTGGTTTATCATACCAGAAAAGAAGTCTGATTTTTTTTAATTTTTTCTATGGAGTGTTTGCAGTACCTTATCGTAAAATTTGGGCAGATCTGTGGCATTAAAAGGCAATATTTATTGATATTATGGAATACTATACATATATTTTATGCATTTCTAAACCTTTTCTGTGTCATCTGCTAGCATCTATATATTGTATGTGGCTTCCACAAAACTCCCCCAAAATTTCCATATAATTTCTTATGCTGATCCATGACATATGGAAACTGCAATGTGGAAAGTCAGTGTGGAAGGGATAACTACATATAGTAGATAAGGTAGATCTATTTCCTCTATCACAAAAGAATGAGATATTTGCATTTTATATATGTACATAATTATATTAAGTACCATAATGATAACGGGAATCTGAAGATCTTCCCTGCCCCTTGGCCCCTTGATAGGTTTAAGTGAATCTGAGAACCTTCCCTGATTTGAAAAATATACTCTTCCCCCTAACAGGCTGAATGTGGTCACATGGAGCTTGTGGTGGGAGGCTTGTTTTTCAGGAATGCCCACACCTTGTTGTGTCGTGATTGGGCAGTGGGTCAAGAGGACTATGACATTCTCTGAGCCAGGAGAAGGCTATCTATACCCTGATGTGAGGTTTTGCTTTGGGACTCATTTTGGGAAGAGTTGTGTTATTTGTCCAAATGAGACTCTGGACAACTGTTGAGCCCCCAGGCTTTGAAAACCCAGATATTGGTGCTTCACTCTCTGGTAACTAACTAGGTATGGATGTAATGGTCAGACAGCTGGAAGTCCTGTCTGCTCACTTGTGTTATTTTCTGTTGTAACTTCTGTTTGTATTCTCTGAAGTTCAGGGTGCTTTTCCCCCTGAACTAGGTAAATGATATATGTGTGATTCATTGAAGTAAGTTTGTTAACCCATTTTGAGTTGCTTTCTTTTAGAAAAGCAGATCTAAGAACCTGTGCTAGTAGTCATCCTGGGTATGCTAGGGTACTTGCTGCTATGGTACCTTTCAGTTAAACTTTTTTTGGGAAAGGCCTAGATTTGAGTCAACCTAAGTCATTAAATGACTTTGTACAAATTACTTAATTTTCATTATAACTCATAAGTTATAATTATAACATGACAGTGGTGCTAATTAGTGGTGGAATCAGGATAACTCAACTCATAATTCCTAATTCTACATGTAATGGACATTCTAGCACAGAGAATGGGGGTCACTGTTCCCAACTAAGGGGTTCTAAGTCTGTCCTCATGTGAATTAGGTCTTATCCTGAAAGAACCTAACCTGCAAAGAAAGTAATCCTTTGGATCTCATTGTATTTGGAAATGAAATAATTTACACAAAATACTCACGACCACAAAGCAATCCATAAATGTAATCATGACCAATTCTAGGAAATTAGTTCTCATCTACCTCCCAGTCTGCTTTGCTAGTTTTTCCTCACCTTACTTATTAGCACTCATAAAATAGCACATGTCTAGCAAAACTATTTCTAACATCCTTGTAATCTTCCCTATACTTTTCCTAGTGCATTATTACCTCAACCTGTTCCCATAAAAAAAAAATCTGATTTTAAAAGGCAGTTAATGTCTCCTCCCACCCCACTTTTTCCCACAGAGAACTGCAACAGCTCAATGGTCTCTTATGTCAATTATCTCTTGAGGAAGGATCACTTGCTCATTTAAAAAAACTGTGATTAATTGGCACATTTATGAATGTTTGTATATCTACATCAGGTAAAATTCTAAGTGAATGTTATAATTATTCATCGAGGAATTAATTTCTCCTCTTGAGATTCAGGAAGGAAAATAGAATATCTGATTGATTTGGTTCAAACTTTGCATATAAAATCACAGATTTTATTTTTATTTTAAGGAGGAAATTAACAAAACAAAAATTATATGTTTTCAGTAATTTGGAGCTTTGGAGTGACAGAATTAAACATTTGAATCCACCGCACCCCACCCCCACCCCCAATCATTGCTAAAAGATAAGACCTAAACCAAGCTGTCAAAGAAGCTGGCTCTTAACTGTTTATATTATAAAGCATATATAAATTTAGAGTTAACAGGATAAGTTTGAATAATATTTTTGCTTCTTTACTGACATGGAAGAACTTAGCAATTATTTATCACTGAAAAACTCTTCTTTTTTTTAGATTTTTTTTTTTGCTTTTTGTTTGGAAAGGGGAGGGCAGGGCAATTGGAGTTAAGTGACTTGCCCAAGGTCAGACATCTAGTTTTTGTGTAAAGTGTTTGCGGCCAGATTTGAACTCAGGTCCTCCTGACTTCAGGTCTGACACTCTATTCACTGCATCACCTAGCCGCCCCTGGAAAATTCTTCTGAGAGAAATATAATAGAAGATCTGCATTCTCAGTGTAAAAGGTAAGATGTCATGATAGGCATAGGTGAAATTCAATGTCATATTGTTAGTAAGCTAGATCCAATGTTTGGAGAGGATAAGTACACTCGAATATAAGCTTCTCACCAACTGGACCTGAATTAACTTGTAAGCAGATAATGTATTCTTTGGAAAAGGCTCTCAGGTTTTATATGGCATTAGCTAGCATGGGTCTAACCAGCTGTAATGGAAACAGCATTGACCTAAGAGTCAGGAAATGTGACTCATATTTCTACTTACTGTGTGACCTTGTACAAGTAACCTAACCACTCTGATACCTTTTTCTTCAGTTATAAAATTAAGCAATTATATTAGATCAGTGCTTCCCAGCCCAAGCAAGGACCATAGACCTCTGAAAGACTGCAGAATTACTACAGGGTACCCAGGAATTCATATTTGGATGCATAACAATAGGTCAGTTCATTGCTGTCCTTCTTCTCAAAGAGGACCAAAATGACATCACTGTGCTAAAGTCAAGTTTCAGTGCATCCAACCATGACTGATCAGACCAATTCTAACTCAGAATGCTCTACCAAAGGTTGGACACAAACAGTCTGTGTGAACATTTGGGGTGGATTCTCTAAATTGGTGCATCCTGCATTTCCTTTGAGCTATTTCAATTCTGCTTCAGCACCTTCTCTGATGTGGGTATGTCATGCTGAGTGGTCCTGTGCCAGTGTCTCCCATATCACACAACCAATTCCAAAGTTCTTGAGAGAGACCTTAAAAGTGTCCTTGGATCACTTCCTCTGACCACCATGTGAACATTTGCCCTGTGTGAGTTCTCCACAAAATAGTCTTTTTGCATTGGAACAACATGGAGTTGTGCTCTCTGAAGCAGAATTTGGATGCTTGGCAGTTTAGTTTGAGTAGGACCTCAGAGTCTGGTATCTTGTCCTGCAAGGTGATCTTCAGAATCTTCCTGAGGCAATTTAAATGGAAGTGATTCAGTTTCTTGGCATGGCACTGTCCAGGTTTCACAGCCATACAACAATGCCTCCTACCGTGTTTCCCCGATAATAAGACCTATCCCGAAAATAAGCCCTCCCCTTACTGTGTAAGATTCCTCTAAAATAAGCCCTCCCCCGAAAATAAGCCCTATTGAGATTGCTACTGTAGTGAAGGTGATCCCGTGCACTACACGCTACATTACGGTACCCTCTGTATGCACCGTCTCCCCCTCCCCCGGTGAAACGCACGCTGCGCTCCGAGCTGCATCCAATCAGAGCTGCAGCAGTGAGCGCGTCATCCTGTTCTTCCCCAGTGATTTGCTTATTGAATAAAGGTACATTTTTTTGTTCACATTTACCTGTTTAATAAAATTGCTGTCAATGTTCATTAAAATAAGCCCTCCCCTGAAAATAAGCCCTCTGGTGTTTTTCTGTCCAAAAAAATAATAAGACAGTGTCTTATTATTGGGGAAACACGGTATGTAAGAGGCCCTGGAAATGTATGTATAATGAATGAGACAATCCTTATTTACATGGAGTTTAGGTTTTGGTGGGGGAGAGAAGTGCATATATTTTTATATACATATTTATATATGTGGATATGCTTGTATGCATACGCACATAGTATGCTTGTAAAGTGAATAAATAAAGCAGTTACATACAAAATAGTTTAGAGTGAAGGACACTAAGATGATCCAGAAAGGCTTCCTGCAGAAAATGTTATGAGGAACTCTGGCAAATGTAAGGGAGGAATACATTTCAGGTAATGAGGATTGGCCAATGCAAAGGTCTGGAGATGAGAAATTAGATATTGTATGCCAAGAACAGCATGAAGTGCAATTTGACTGGATCACAGATCACAGGAGGAAAAGCAGTGTCCAACAAGACTGTAAGGGTAGAGTGAGGCCAGGTTGTAAAGGATTATAATAGCTAAACAGAAGAGGTTTTTTTTTTTTATACTAGAAGCAATAAAAAGCCATTGGAGTAGATTGAGTAGAGGAGTCATGATCAGATCTGAGACTTCAGGAAAATGACTTTGGTGGTATATAAGCTACAGACTGGGGCAGTAGGAGACTTAAGGCATGGCGAGCAATTAGTAGACTCCTGCATTATCCTAGGACAGACATGATGATTACACTGTCCATAATCTTCAACCTAGGGATTCCAATGCTAAGTAAATGCTCCTAAGGAAGTCAATGATAAAATGAAAGACCTCATTTAGACTGAAATATTTATAGTTGTATTTCTTGTTGTACCAAAGAACTGGGAAAAATAGCTTCTAGTCTCTTGAGGACTTGCTAACAAGTTAGGGTACTAGGCTATAAGAAAACAAGAAATATGATAACTAAAGAGAAGCATGGGAAAACATATGAACAGATACAAAGTGAAGTCAGTAGAAGCAGGAAAACAATAGACGCAACTAGAACGATGTAAATGGGAAGAAAGGCAGCGAAACAACTGAAACTAAATATTGTGAAATTAATGTGAAAAGGGGAGCATGCTAAGATCTGTCCTTCCTGGGAGATTTTGCAGAACATGTGCATTTTTTTTCTATCTGGTTCAAATGCAGCATATAGAATTTTGAAGGCCTGGTTCTGGACATTTATGGCTGAGGAATTGCCATTACATAATAATGAAAGGCCTCTGGACAGCAGTACAGCCAGAAGAACTTACAGCTCACAAGTTGCTGAGCTGCAATTGAATGTGCAAACAAAAATGGTGCCCTGTCTATCTCTTTTACTCTTTCCCCTATATCTTCAAAAGAAGAAGGCTACTTTGAACTAGCAGGTAGGGGAAAGGAAGCACATCAAACTCTCCCACATGACTGTAATATGTCTATGATCACATGGCCTCTCTGTTTCTTTTGTGTTTTTTTCTTTTCTAATACTCAGCAAAGAAGTCACTCAATGTTTACGAGTCCAGGTAGTAACTTTGTGAGTTCAGGAGATCTAGAGGTCCCCACAGGGTCCACTGGTAACTAGAAAGAGTAGCACAGTTCACCAGAGTCAATAACAATAGCATGGTAGGAGATGAGTAAGCAGCAGTCTTAATATGGACGGGCCTAGGCAGTGACCTTATAAGTATTCCAAGATCTAGAAAGGTTGGAAGGCAAGTAACTGAACATTCCAGTCAAGCAACAGCAACAACAAAGCCTAATGATATGCCAGCAGAGCAGGGGAGCAGATTGAGATGCCACATACTACAAGGAGTCGAACTAGTTGAGAAAAAGATCATGAATACCTCACCTTCCCTGAATCACAAACTCCCCACTAACAGCACAAATTTAATGAGGATTCCATGGAAGGGAAAGAACCTCTAGAGCCAGGAATCTCGACATGCCCCTTTGCTTCATGAGTTCTCTCTGTGTGTGCCTCTCTGCTACTATACTCCAAGGTTAAATCCACTCTCCCCAAGAGATAATGTGTGTGTGTTTGTGTGTGTGTGTGTGTGTTGTGATGTGTGTGAGGAAGGAGTATGTCCCCAGGTTGGAAGAAAGGTTTTGCACCAACTCTTCTTACTATAAGTTCCCAGTAAATTTATTTTTGTAAGGCTATTTGAAGCAAATTGACTAATTTTTAATGGAGAGAAAAGCAATTAGGATTTGTGAGTGATCACACTGGAAACCTCAACCCCCTCCCAGTCTTACCCCTAGAATCCTGAATCATAGATGCATTTTCTTGGGATGCTATCCTATAAGAAAGTGTCCTGTTGGGAAAATCGTCTGCGAAGAGATTTATAACTCTTAAAGCAGCAATTTGAGAAGTTGCCATTTCCTCTTATTCCCCTTCAATTATAGAGCTGGGAGGATGGGAGGATGTGGGTCAGCAGCACTCCATACAATGTCAGACACTTTTAATATGCGGATTAGTTTTACCAAACTGTTTTTCCTTTTTTTTTTTAATAAAGGATAATTCCCTATGGAGGAGAAAGTAGAGAAAGACATTTAGAAATATTAGTGACAGAAAAATAAAAGGTATCAATGAAATATTTTGGAAAAATATGTAAGGGAAAGACTGCTAAACCATAAGAGCAATGTAATAGCTATAAGACTCACTCCATTGAAAGTCAAGGTGGAGCCTCTAAAAGAAGAATTCAGAATGAACCTAGGAAGAAACTCTTGGAATTCTAGGAATTATGAAAATCTGGACAAGAAACTAAAGATATCAGAGGCAAAGGTAGTCTTTTAAGTTAGAAGGCAGGATCTGTCTAGGAATCCATGATTTATGTATGCACACACACACACATATACGTGAAAGACAGATGGGATAGTGGATAAAAAGTGATAATCAGTTAAGAATGTATAGGGTTAATCTTGTATCTGATGCATACTATGTAACTCTGGGCATTATATATAGTGTTTCCAATTCATAACCTCTCACTTCTGTGTTGAAAGAGAAAGGTGTCTTCTCAGATTTCTCCTTCAAGGGTTTTCATAACTGAGCAAGTCACTTAACTTTCCAGGATGCTAGGCAATTCAGAAAGTCTAAAAATAGCAAGAGAGGTATGTTCTCATCAGAATTTCCCCTTTGTCAAGGAAACAATAGATTAGTACAAATTATTTGTGTGCCTGTGTATGTCTGTGCGCATATGTGCATGTGTATGTGTATGTGCATGTGTATGTATACATAGTAGGTGTTTCTAGGGAACTAGGAAGATTACACTGTCAATTGTCCTCCGAGTCAGAGGACCGGTTTGAGTATGCCTAGACAGTACCTTCTTCCTCTCTTCCTCATGTGGAGTTTCCCTCATTCTCCATTCAGAGATATGACTTTCCCTTTCTACTGATTCAACTTCCCCTTTTGGGGGGGGGAGTGTCTTTTTTTCCTTCTAACTCCAATGTGCAAAATGGTGACTGCAGTATAAAAAACCTTTGCTTAGCTTCCTTAGCAGCCTAGGGCTCTTAAAAGATCAGAAGTTTGTTTCTATGGATACCTAAGTTTTGGGGTCTTTGTCAGATTTATAAAAGTCTAATGCTGGTCTTCATATTTTGTCCTAATGTTTCCAAAACGTGAATCACAGTTCCCCCATCTAACTCAGGCATGCGATCTCTCTTCTGAAATCCACCCTCCATCTCACTCTCACCCACTTGGTATCTATAACCATCAACTGAAATACAACACATACCTTTGGATTTTTGTCATCAATATTTTTATTACATTTTTCTCTTAAGAAACAATTTACACATTTATAACAAAAGTTAACATTTCCTAAACAGAGAGAAGGTGGTTTAAAACGAGGAAATAATCCACAATACATTTGATATCCATAGAGGAAGGGTCATAGGAGGGAAAAGAAACATCCTGCCCTGAACGGGAGCAACATTACAGGTTTTGGTTGGGACATGGTTTACGTCGGAAATATGTCATCCTGGTTTGGAACTCATCATAGCTACTGTTGATGTCATAGCCCACTTTCCATGACTCCAAACTTTCTGTCCTCTGCTCTTAATAGTATTCATTTCCTGCATCTTCTTCCTTCCTTCTGCTTGCTTGGCTCTCAGGCCCTGCATACAAGCCTCTTTCCTGAGGTTAAGATCAGTGATACTTTGGGTAATCAACCTCCAGTTAAAGTTCATGTACTCCTCAGAACTCAGAAAATATTGGGGAAAAACTGTTTTCCAGCAGAATGTCCCCAAATATTCTTTGCTCCATGGCACACCTTTTGGTGGAGTGCAAAAGACAGCTTACATGCAGGAAATACGAAAAACACTGCAGACTGAAAGTGTGTTGGGTCTAAAATTGAATAGGAAAGAGAAAATAGGCTGCATCACATTGTGGAAGTCATTACAATTCATTCAGTGATTCCTTACTACTATCTGCCAACAAACACATTTTTTTCATCAGTATCCTTATTGCTACTATGGGCCTGCCAACCAAGGCATTCCGCCATCTTAGGGGAACCAAATTTCCAGGTGACCTAATAGGAAATTGAAAGATGTAAGGGTAGGAGCAAATTAACTGTAGCAAATTAGCTATTACAATTTGTACTCATGAAATGGACCAGAAAAAAAGAGAGGTCAATCATATAGTGAGAGCAAGAGATAATATATGAACAGACTGAGTGTTGAGCTGGTGCTTGTAAAATATTAAAAGACTTCAAGTTTTTCAGCATGATATATTAATCCTCTGTAGACAATTATTACAGAGCATCAAATTGTAGATGGGTAGCAATCTGTCATAGGTTAGGGAATCTCCCATCAATGAAATCACAGATCCATCAAAGTGTAAATCTAAATTCCCACACTTGAGTTCAGAAAATCAACTTAATGAACACAAGTTGGCCTAGAAAACAGTTCATGTGAAAAAAAAGAGATTTTAGTTGACTGTAAACTCAATATTAATGAAAACAGAATGAATGACATATAACCAAAACAGAAATGGTGGGTTTAGATTTTATTAATGGGAATATATCTAGAACAAAGGAAGTGATTGTCCCGGTGTGTTCTCCTTTCATCAGACAACAGCTGGAGCATCATTTTAATTATGGCCATAATTTAAAGCAGAGGGGTTGGCTAATGTTCCCATTATTTTGAATGACAGGACCAAACACTTTTGCAAAGATTTAAATGTATAAATAAACTTAAATCACAAGAATGGCTAACTGATATCCAGCAAATGGAGTCCTTCAAAATTACCACCAACAACACTTTCATCTTTGCCTATCTTTCAAGCTTTCACACAGATTATCTCAGTTGAGCCTCACAATAGGTTGGACTAGTCTAGTTTTACAAAGAAAGAAAATAAGGCTTGATGATTTTTTCCAAAATTACCCAACTACAAAGAGGCAAAAAAAGGATGAGAACTGAGTTCTTACCCTACATCCAGTTCTTTCCACTAAACCACAATGCTCCTCATGCAAAACAACATCTATTCCTCCATTTATGCATATCTCTGGTCAATATTATGCAAAGTCAATGTCTTGAGCATTAAAGAAACATAGAGGAGCAGCGGAGTCAAGATGGCAGAGTAGAAGCAGGACTTCCCCGCAGCTCCAGCTTCTACCTTCCCCAATCCATTGTAATGCGAATGTAAATTTTAAAGATCTTCCCTGCCCCTAGGCTAAAGTGCACCAGAAGCCTGGGGAGGGAGGCTTGTTTTTCAGAAGATACTTTTTGATTGGCCAGTGGGTCAAAAAGGTTGTTACATTCTCTGAGCCAGGAGAAGGCTATATAAGCACTGATGTGTAGCTTTGTTTTGGGACTCACTTTGAGAAGTGTTCTGTGATTTGATCTGAATTCTGGGAAGCCGTTGTTGAGAGTCCCCCGGCTTTGAAAAACCCAGAATGTGGAAACCCAGATGTTGACTGGGTATGGATGTAATGGTTGGACAGTTTGGAAATCTGTCTACTTGATGTTTCTGTCTTGATAATTATGCCTGTATACTTTGAGGTTCAGGGTACTGACCTTTTCTCCTGAACAAGGTAAACGATATATGTCTGACTGATTAAAGTAAGCTTGTTAACCCATTTTGAGTTGCTTTCCTTTAACAAAGCAGATCCAAGAACCTGTGGTAGCTGCAAACCCTGAGGACGCTTGGGGTGCTTGCTGCTACA
>NW_027186304.1:17608305-17616075 GCF_028583685.1 Petaurus breviceps papuanus
TGTGGTAGCTGCAAACCCTGAGGACGCTTGGGGTGCTTGCTGCTACATCCATGTAAAAAGGGGACTCTAAAACAAACTTTGGAGCTGCAGAACCCACAAAATGACACACAGAAGCTAACCTCCCGCTGGGGACAGCCCTGCAGGCAGGCAGGAATGGGCCATCCCAGTGCTCTGGGAGCTGAGCCCAGCCCCACTCTGAGGCTTTAGCTCCAGGGTGGGCCTGACCAGCCACCAGCAGGAGGCACTCCAGATCAGCAGCAGCTGTGGCTGTTTCCAGATTCATCAACACATAGATGCAAAGGACAAAGTGAGAGGTCAGTGCAGTCTGGACTTTGGGACCTAGTAAGTGGGAGTGCATGGCTTTTGCCCCTGGGTCAAGAAGCCCCTGAGACTCCAGCACAGCCAGCCAGCGCCACCTGGCATCTTCAGCTCCTGGCCTGCAGAGTGGAGGGGGACCAAGCATCAGTCTGAGGAGCAATCGCTCTTGCTTTAACCTTCTTGGATCTGTATTGCAGTCTAGGGTGGAGGTCCTGGGGTGAGTGTCCAGCTTGCCAGACCGTGTGGAGACCTGAGGGAGGGCACCCATCTAATACCTCCAGCAGCTGAGAAAACCCCAGCATTTGGGATGAAAGCTCCCCTGTCTGGTGGCAGAGTCCTAGTGCGGCAAAAAGCCCAGGTGTCTAGTGACTGAGGGGTGACATAACCAGGCAAAGGAAACAAAGCAGACAGAAGATTCCAACATTACACTCCTATTTTGGGGACAAAAAGGATCAAAGCATGGAACAGGAGGAAGACAATGAAGTCAGAACTCCTGCACCAGAAGCTTCAAGGGAAAATACAAGCTGGTTACAAGCTACAGAGGACCTTAAGAAGCAGATAAGAGAAGTGGAGGAAAAGTTGGGAAGAGAAATGAGAACAATGCAAGAAAATTATGAAATGAGAGTCAACAGCCTGACTAAGGAAAATAACACCTTAAAAAATAGACTAACTCAAATGGCAAAAGAAGCTCAAAAAAGCAATGAGGAGAAGAATGCCTTAAAAAGCCGAATTTGCCAGATGGAAAAAGAATCTCAAAAGCTCAATGAGGAATAACATTGCTTCAGAATTAGATTGGAGCAAATGAAAGCTAATGACTTTATGAGAAATCAAGATACTATTAAACAGATCAAAACAAATGAAAGAATAGAAGGCAATGTGAAATATCTCATGGAAAAAACCACTGACCTGGAAAATAGATCCAGGAGAGATAATTTAAAAATTATTGGACTACCTGAAAGCCATGATCAAAGTAAGAACCCAGAAATCATCCTCCAGGAAGTTCTCAAAGAAAACTGCCCTGATGTTTTAGAACCAGAGGGCAAAATAGAGGTTGAAAGAATCTACCAATCACCTCCTGATGAAGATCCCAAAGAGAAAACTCCTAGGAATATTATAGCCAGATTCTGGAATTCCCAGATTAAGGAGAGAATATTACAAGCATCCAGAAAGAAACAATTTGAATATTGTAGAAACAAAATCAGGATAACCCAAGGTCTGGCAGCTTCTATACTGAGGGATCAAAGGACTTGGAATATGATATTCCAGAGGTCAAAGGAGCTGGGGTTAAAACCAAGAGTCATCTACCCAGCAAAACTGAGTATCATGTTTCAGGGGAAAATATGGTCATTCAGTGGAATAGAGGCCTTTCAAGCATTCTTGATGAAAAAACCAGAGTTGAATAGAAATTTTAACATTCAGATACAAGAAGCATGAGAAGGTAAACAGGGAAAAGAAATCATAAGGAACTTATCAAAGTTGAACTATTAATATTCCTACATCAAAAAACAATAATTTTAACTGATAAAACTTTTCTCAGTAGTTGAAGGGAATACAAATATATATACATATATATATATATATATATGAGGGTATATGGGCATATGAATACATATGGGAATGTGTGTATATATGTTTACAGGCATACATAGAGTTCACAGGACCAATTTAACAGGAAGGGATGATACTTAAAAGGTGAAATTAAGAGTTGAGAGAGGAATATAATGAGAGGAGATGGAGAGAGACAGAATGGGGTAAACTATCTCATATAGAAGATGCTAGGGAATATGGTTACAATGGAGGGGAAGAATAGGAAGGCAAAAGGGAATGGGTCAAACTTATTTACATTGCATTTGGCTTGAGGAGGGAATGTAATGCACACTAAATAAGGTATCTCATCCTCCAGGAGAGTAGGTGGTAAAGGGATGAGAGGGGGGATGATGGAAGGTAGGGCAGGCTGGGGGGGAGGGAAGTTGGAAGCACCCACTTTTGAAAAGGGAGGGAATCAAAGTAGAGAATAGAACAAGTGGGAGGTGGGAGAGCAGGGAGGGAAATATAGTCAGTCTTTTACAATATATCTACTATGTTATTGTTTTACATTAGCCACACATGTACAACCTATACTGAACTGCTTATCTTCCCACTAAGGGTGGGTGACAAGGGAGGAAGGGAATGAATCTGGAATTTAAAGTTTTAAAATCAAATATTCAAATATATATACTATTATTAATAATATTTTATGTGTAATTGGGAAATAAGATATACAGGCACTGGGGCATAGAGATCCACAGGAAAAGTCTAAAGGGGTATGGGAGAAAAAATGGGAGAGAGCAGATTGGAGGAGGGGATATCCTGTGGGACTGCTATTTTCGGGCGGTGGGTAGGGGAAAAACAGGGAGAAAATTTGTAACTCAAAATCTGGCGGAAATGAATGATGTAAATCAGAAGTTAATAAAGCATTTGAAAAATTAAAGAAAGAATAAACATAAAGCTTTTATACCAAAAAAAGAAACATAAAGGATATGTTAAAAGCCATACAGAGTATACAGCTGTATAAGCCTTTGATGTGGTTCATGGTCAGCCACTGTCCTTAGTATTTCTATAGTCAGATAAGCAAATCAATTCAAAATGAGTTGACTTATTATCCCTGAAATGAATTAACTATTTTGTAGATTATCACCAGGCATTTCTGAAATTTCTCCTCTCTGCCAAGCTGACAGTGCCATTAGTATATCCCCATTGAGACCAATTATCTATCTTTTTTTTCCCCTACCTTTAATGTTCTACTGTGAAATCAAGGTTGCCAACATATTAAATAGAGGGCAATAGTGATGCATTACATAGAGGGTAAAATGTAGCGTGTCTGAGTGAATAGAGGGTCTGCCGTGGAGAAAGAATGGCCTAGGTTCAAGATCAGACTCTGATTTATAATAAATATATTAATCTGAGCAAGTCCTTTGACCTGATGCCGTAGGTAACAATTCTAATTCTGGAGGTTACAGTCACTTCACTGATCTGTATCAGTGAGGGAATCTTCTTTGACCAGAGGAATTCTCTATAACAATGAAATCACAGGTAAAAGGTGAGGGGAGGAGAAGAAAAAGAAAATGAGAAGGAAAGAAAGAAATAGAAGTGAAGTAAGGAAGGAAAAAAGAAAGAGGAAGAAAGAGAGAGAAAGAAAAAAGAAAAAGAAGAGTTCTGGTTCTTGTGGATGGACAAATCTGGGAATGTCTCTTCTTAGCTTATCTTCTGCACAAATCATAGGATTTTCAATCTAAAAGGGATCCTGTAAATGAACTAGTCCAACACCCCAGTATTACTGATGAATGTACCAGATCTCTGAGAATGAAAATGGAATGAGCAAGATCACACAGTAAGTAAACAAATGGGCAAGGATTTAAATCTAGGACCTCTAACTCTAAATCCTGTTCTTTTTCCACTGTGGTACATGTGTTCTGTAAGATTTCTGTAGAATCCTGGCCTCTGATATTTGTGTGCTAGACAACTCTAGCTAATTCCGGTTTGTTTGTTCTTTTACTATTTTTTTTCATTTTACCAGCATTTATTTTCTTTCCTTCCCTTCTCTTCTCAATTGAAAGAAAGAAAAACAAAACCTTTGTAACAAATATGCATAGTCATATAAAACAAATTCTTACCAGGGCCATGACCAGAAATGTATATCTCATTCCAAATTTTGAGTCGATCACCCTTTTGAATAAACAGTTGAGTGAATAATGAATTCTTATTTGATTTTGGTTTTGATATTTTCATTCAGTCTGTTGAACATATGATTTCAAGTTTTTATTCTAGACTTCATCCAGCTAGGGAGCTTTAATGTTGCCATTCATATTTACTTTCAGAAAAACAGTAGCTAAAACAACATAGTGACTGATGGGTAAATACTATAAACAGGTGAGAGAATAAATAGAATGTCCCTCAAACAGGATTTATTTTTCCCTTCAGTATTCTTTGCCTTTGTCACTTTTTAGAGATCATGGTTAGGCTGCAGGTTCACATTGCTGAAGGGAATGAATTCTTACTCCTTTGGGTCACTTTATTTTGGTTCACTGGTGTACCTATACTTTATTTTGAATGTGAACCTATTTATGCTTGCAGGAGAAAGAAATGGAAACCTCCCAAGACATTTTCTGATATTGATTTTCAATTAAAGTTCAGTACTAACAAAATTTTATGACATGTCTGGAAATCCTCCAGCCAGCTATTAAGGGTGATGATGGGAGGTGGTGCTACAGAGTAGGATCCCTAGGGATTTCACTGAGGAAGTTAGGAATTTAATTGTGGGGATGGGCAGAAAGAGAAGGAAAATCGGGTATAAAGAACCCCCTCCCATTGAAGTGTTGTCAATGGCTCGCTGCTGAATGTCATTAGGGACAATCTAGAAATCATGTAGCTGACAGGAACAATCAAACACAAGCTGCCAGGAAAGTAAAAGTGTGCAGAGCATGTCACACTTCACCACAGACATCAATGAAAAATGACATTTGAACAAAATGGGAAATTGCGAAACAGTAAATCACTCTTCTATAGCAACTGAGATATTTTGGGAAACAGATGGGAATCACTCTAGAAAACCAGACTGCTTTTTATCCAGGCACTTTTTGCACACTGTATATATTTTTTAATTTTTAAAAATGTATGAAATTGTACCCCATATGGCAATCAACAACTACAACAGCCTGTCACTATGGAAACTACCTCTCCAGATTCTAAAGTGTTGAAAAAGGGTATTACTTTGCAAAGTGTGTGTAAAATCATCATAAAAAATTTAGAAAAGTAGAATGGGCTTTTTGGAAAGACCTCTATGCTGTAATATCAGTCCTATCTATTTTTTATCCTTGATGTCATATTTGACCAAGAAGAAATAACTTTAGGTATTAGTCCTTAACAAAATTAAACAATTTTTTTCTTCTTGTTATTGCTTGCCATCATAGCTGTAAAGGAAGCAGTGTGGTCTTAAACACAAGTGAAAACCAAAGTCACTCCGCCTAAGAGAACCACAATGAAAACTTAATATCAATCACAGCTAGATGGCATACTGTATACAATGTTGGATTTGAAGTCAAGAAAAATGTGATTTGGGATATTCCTTAAATGCTTACAAGTTGCATGAACTTGGGTAAGTCACTTAATTACACTCAGCCAGTTTTATCATCTGTTAAAAAAAAGGATGATAATAATTGCATCTCTTGCAACTCTTTCAAAAGATTGTTGTGAGAATAAGAAGAGATAACATATTCAAAGTGCTTTGCAATCCTTAAGTTCATATAAAAATGCTGACCTTATTACTATAGGAAAAAATCATTGGAAAAAAAATAAAAAAAAACCAGATGATAGGGGGCAGCTAGGTGGTGCAGTGAATAGAGCACTGGCCCTCAAGTCAGGAGGACCTGAGTTCAAATCCAGACTCAGACACTTAACACAAAACTAGCCATGTGACCTTGGGCAAGTCACTTAACCCCAGTAGCTCTGCCCTCCCCCTCCAAAAAAGCAAAAAAAAAAAAAGCCAGATGATATGGAGGAATCATAGTGTGGTGAAAAGGATTTATAATCAAAGCCCAGAGCCTAATCCTGGCTCAACACTTTGACCCATATGACTCCGAACCTTAGTTTCCTCATATGTAAGATGAAGGTATTAAACTAGACACCCTCTATGATCCCTCCAGCTAAATCCATGACCGTCTTGCCTGTGATATGAAGGACTGAATCATTAATAGCAGTCAAGAATGGATAGAAACATTGAAAAATAAGCCTCCAGTAGTTTGGAAAGTTTGGGTAGGGGCTTGAAATATTTCCTATTTTACAGGAAGTACTTGCAATTTTCCTTAAAGTCTACTAAGTACATGAGACAATGGAGGAAAGGTGTAGAAATGTCAAAGTGACCAGGAATCCCTTTGAAATACAACAAGGAACACTGGAAGAAGGAATAGCTTGAATATAAACTGGGTAGAGCTTGGAAGTCTGCCAGATTGTGAGCTACTATGTGGAAATACCTCATCTTGAAAATGAAGTATAAAAAGTTTAGCCATTCTTGGCTGAGGTCCTAACTGCTTCTAAGGCAATGAACAAGGAGCTCAAAGTACTTTAGAACTGAATTTCTGTGACTCTAAGTGCTGTATATCCTGCTTATCTACCACCTAAGAAACTCAATGAATTAACTGAGACACCATACATAAATACTTTAAACTCATTGGAGAAAAGAGCCTTACAACTCAGTAATCTTCAAGCCATGGGTTGGAGGATTTTCTAGACTTTCCAGGGGCTCTCTCTTTGAACAAAGAGAACCAGAACTCCTTGAGAGGAAAAGTTATTTGAATTTTATCCTTTAAGAAAAAGCTTCAAGCTTAGAAGAAGGAGTTCAGTGATCTATGAAACCAATGACAAGACAGAGAAGAGGAAAAAACTTCTTCAAGAAGATTAGCTTTAAGCCCCAAACTACAGATTCTTAAAAGAGAACACTGTCTATAATGAGCAGACTAGTAAATCAGGAATCCTTCCACATAGTAAATGAGACCTATGCAGAGGAAGAGCATGCTTCACTGGAGAAGCAATAAATTCTACATCAGCCAAACTCTGTGGTTATGTCAAGGGATTTCATGAAATACATTTCATCATATTAAAGAAGTATAGCATGATTTTTAGTAAAGCTACACATTTTTATTTTAATTCATAAAAGTCTTTTTCTTAACAACTATAATCATAAAGCACTGGGAAAAGCCATTGTGCTCACTTTAAATCCCAAAATACAAAAGTCTATGTTACAGAGTAATCCCAAATCATTCAATTATTTTTTTAAGCTATAGAACAGGCCCACCAATAAACTAAATGTTACACACAGAATATTTTGAAGTTTCAGGGGAAAGTGCCATAATTTAATTGAAGAAAATACAACAAAATCATTAACAAACTTCAAGAGTTATATCTCTTCTAAGAATTGTTTTAAAATTATGTTTATCATGGTCATATGAATTGATCTATACTGAGGGCTTAAATCACAAGAGGTCTCATTGGATTTTTAGTTGGTAAATTCTAGCAAAGGAGCCAAAGAGATCTATATTCAGATATCAATCAGGAAGGGAAAGAAAAGTCATTACTCTCTCTTAACCCCCTGCTATCAAAATTCTATGTATATTCCTTAAATTATGCCCTTTTCAACTAGATCAATTAAAAAAGATAAAACTGAATCTGTTGTTAAGTGATACCACAAACATGTTAAAAGGTTATATGGTTTTGGTTATCAGAATAAAATCCTATTTAAGATTTTAATATATATATATAATTATATAATATTATATAAATATAATAAAATATAAAACATAATATATTAATAATATATTATGTCTATAATATATTATTAATATATTATAAAATACATAATAAAATATAATATTATATATATCACACTGAACTATATCCAAAAGACAACACGGTCCCGTA
>NW_027186304.1:17616085-17679143 GCF_028583685.1 Petaurus breviceps papuanus
TATATATATCACACTGAACTATATCCAAAAGACAACACGGTCCCGTAGATAAGAGAGCCAGGCTTGGAATCAAGGAGACAAGTTCAACTTTCATATCTTATGCATAGCATATTATCCATGTAACTATACACAAGTCACATAAATTTTCAATGTGGACAGTTTTCCAAGAGTGTAAGTTATATAAGACTTATAAATCTTCAAAGGTGGAAGAAGTTTCTATGCTTGGAGGTCCTCACACTGATTAAAACTTTAAAAAGAAAATCACAGGTCTCTGCCAAAACCAAACAAATAAAACTTTCTCTTTTGTTTTATAGGGAATGGATGATAATCTGTAGCCATGATATTCTGGGCAATTAGAGAAATGAACACAGTATTAAAATTTCATAATTATTGACCAGAAGATCTAGGGGAATCATAGAAAATTCAGTCAGTCCCTCATTTAGGATACGACTTTGTGATATGATTTTAAAACAGGTTTCACACTATGTTCTTGGGCTTGTGGAAAAAACCTCCAAGCAAGAGAACAACAAAGATGAGGTCTCAATAGGCCTATTCTTCTTTCAATCACAATCCAATTTTATTCTGGAATAATACACAGCTAAGCCACTTTTTGCTGAGAGGCAAATCCATTAGATATAACCACTTTTCTCAAACATAGATATCAAATATAATAATCAAAATACACCTGTAACATTTAAATTAATTTGTGCACTAAAAAGATTTTAGCTGGATATATCCTGGGCAAAGAGAAGACAGGAGTTCCAGTACTTTATTTTAATCATAGGCTCCTCACTCTCATTTCAAAATAGTTCAATTTGTCAGCCTAACCCAAGATAAAAATGAGAAAATTTTGTCCAAGTTACAGGACTTGGCTCTTCTGCAGAGTTAAAATTGTGAAAGTTGAGTAAAGATTTTTTTCTCCCTGATGACATGAAAATTTATATTTCTGAAGCTACATATGAAACTATAATTCTTTGGAAATTCACATCTCCATCAAAACTGATGCCATGCCATACTTTGTAAGTATACAGGTTCATTTTCAAATGTAAATTGAATGCCTGTAAATACTGGAATAGTCTGAAGCAATCTCCAAACAGTTAATTAGGGAAGCTCAAGAAAAAAAAGTAGCTCATTAATTCACATCTTTGATTAGTGAAAATGTCCATTGGTAGCCCAAGTTTAAATCATCAGGAGACTGAGCAGGACCAATAACAAGACCTAAACATAAGCTTAATGGAGTTATTTGAATAAATGAATTAAAGACTAAAAGGCATTTCTCATACATTTGTATGAATGCAAATGTAGTTAACTGGAACAGATATTCGGGTCAGCAAGGGAAAGAGTCTTGCTGTGGAGGAACCAACCAAGATTGCTTTCACTAATACTGTGAGTTATCTGAGCTGTGCTTGCCTGAAGAAAGGTGTTGATTCTTTAATATCAAATTAAACCACATTTCTCTTGGGTGAGGAGGGGAGTCTGCCTAGTGTGGTACTATAAACTTGGAGGCCTGGGAAGTGCAGTTCATCCCAGCAGTGACTCTAGAACAATACTGAGTGTTTTCATTTGCCAGGAGGGTAGGGATAAGGAGACTCCTATTATTATAGCAGCATTCTAAGTATTGTTAGGAAGGCATAAGTCCATGGAAGATAAAAATAGAGTTACTACAGTCATTTATGAGTCTGAGATGAAATCCTTCTGGGGCAGCTAAGTGGCACTGTAAATAGAGCACAAACCAAATGTGTGTGAGGCTGGATTTGAACTCAGGTCTTCCTCATTACAAGCCCAGTGCTTTTAGTTTCCTTAACTTAAGGCACAGATAATAATATCACCTACCTCAAAGAGTTGTTGTGAGAACCAAATGAGACAACTATAAATGTTAACCCTCTTCCCTAGCCTTAATTGTTGAGGTAACTCACAAAGCCAGTGAAAATTCAGATTTATTCTACTGTATCATGGCCCTGTGCATTATTTACTTTCTCAAATTCCTCCATTCAGAAATTTCTCTACTAGGCTAAGGACCTTAGGTCTAGAAATTGTTCAGCTGATCTAGAGACATCTTTGTTCCTCCCCTGCAGGTAGCTTACATTTATGCAGCTTTAAATGTGGCCCAAGAAAGACTTAATACTTAATTACTGTCCATTTTACTATCATCCTTTGTGCACTGGGGTTCTTGGAGGTATGGGTCTCAAGCACACATGGCAAGCCCAAGAGGCCACATGACTTCACATGTTTTCCTTATAGGGAATCTTGTCAGTGTGTGTCTAATTGGTTTCTTTTTCCAGTACTATTTCTCTTTGCCTAAATATATCCAGTCTCTCTTTGAAAGGCCAAGTTCAAAGTGTATGAATGGCCAGTGAATTAGCCAATTGTCCAAATAAGGAGTCCACAAAAATAACATGTAACAAGACAAATAATTTGTAATTTGTCAGTGAAACATCATCAAGTAAAACAAGTCCTACTCATGGAGCAATAGATTTTTTATACCTTTCATAGGAAGACAAATTCTAGAAAAACACAAAACCAGATAAGTAAAGAACTTTATGCTTGATATGCAGAATAAATGCCAGAATAATTTCGCCATCAGTGAAGTTAGACCTTTAACACTTTTTAAATAAAAATAACTTGAACAACCATTTAGAGCAAGTCTTTAGTTCAAGTCAGTTTTGTATGAGTTAAAGATAAAAACACAAGACATAAAATAGACCCTGCACTCAAGAAACTTGCAGTGATACTGTAGAAGTAGTGTCCACAAAGATAAGTGTGTATGAGATTACTTGAGCAGGGAGAAAAAAATAACTGGTGGCATTTGGGTGCTGATAGGTAAAAGATACCATAAGAGTTAGTATCTCATCTAAGACTTTAAGGAAGTCAGGAATTCTAGGAGGCAGAAATTAGGAGATGATGCATTATTACAAATAACCATGGTGGGATTAGGATGAATTTGAGGAATAGAAGATAGACCAGTTAGACTAGAATCCAGAGTGTAGAAAAGACAAAAATGTGAAATAAGACAGTTTTTGAAGGCTTTGAATTCAAAGATGAGTTTGTATTTTATTCTAGAGATAAAAAGGAGTCATGGAAGGTTCTTGAGCAGGGAAGTCACCGTCAACTTTGTGCTTTAGGATGCTAATATTGGTAACTATGCAATGTATTAACTTGAGAAAGATAAGACTGGAAACTGAGAATCCAATCAGGAATGTATAACAATAATCCAGGTGAGAGGTTATGAGAGCCTGGAATAGGCTATTGGCCATGTGAGTAGAGATGGGGAAAATAAGTGAGACATTTTATGAAAGTATAATTGACCAGACTTGGCAACTATTAATAAAGCAGTGATGGAGAGGGAAGAGTGTAATAGTAATGGAATTTAAAGATCCCCCTGTATTGGCTTGGTTTTCAGATTGATTGTGTCAAAACCCAGAGCTTGTGAATCCCACTTGTGGGATGTACTTGTTGACATGAAAAGAGAGGGCTGAACTGGGAGAAGCTGGTGACATGAATTTAGAAAGCCACGAGCAGAGAGGGAGGCAGAAGAATTTTTTGGAAGCAGCATCCTGGAAGCAGAGAGACAGAGAGGATTGCTGAGGGCCAGTTCGAGCTGCCCAGGACTTTTGAGAGCTGCCACCCAGAGCTGCCAAGGACTGAGGAGACATGGCTGTTATGCTGGTACTTTGTCTGTCTGTTTCAATGTTGTTTTGCCAGATTTGTCCACTGGTGATGGCCAGTGCTGTTGTTGCAGAGGTCCTAGAACCTTGCTGTTGGATCAAAAACCCTGAAGAAGGATTTTCTTGTGTATGTTTACAGAAATCCTGGAAGAGGGTTTTGCTAATGTTTTCAGGGGTCCTAGGACTGTTCTGCAGACAGAGAATGAATTAATGAGGACACTGGCAATGTATCTTGTGGCCTTGCTAAGTTTTGTCTCCCCAGGAACAAAGATTGCTTAGAACTTGCCTCGGGTCAAGATGAAGAAAAGACCTCTCTTTGGGTATTAAATGCTGTGCTTAAGCTTGTTGTAACTCTGGAGTAGATGGCCTATTCAGTTGTGATACAAGGCTGGGAAACTTTTGACTTTTTTGTGCTCTATGATTGACCAAATGAATGTACTTTACTTATGATTGGAAAATAATCTCCATTTGAGAAGAGGGGCTTTGTGATTGACTAAATGAATGTAATGTCCAGGGGTGGAGTAGTACTTGGAGATTATTGAATTACACTTGGTGAATGCTAAATTTTGAATTATATTATATTTTGATTTTCTCTCTTCTTAATCTGTCACTGAATAAAATGAATATCAGCTATGCTGGTGTTTTGAACCTTGAGAAGTTGCCTTTGCTTAGCATTACAAAGAGTTAGGACTACATAAATATTTGTGCACCTGGAATGAGGGCAATGTCCTCAAAAGTAGTAGGGAAATGTAAAAGAAAGATAAGTTTAAGAGGAAAATTAATGGTGGCAGTGGTTAGGATGAAGAGAAAGACTATAAAGTAAATGTTAAACTCTGAGAAAGAAAAAAGAACTGGAAACCCCTAGGTAATTGTCAACCAATAGTCAATAAATATTTATTAAGTACCTAATGTGTGTCAAATAGTGTGCTAAGCATTGGGGGTAAAAAACAAAAGAAGCAAAGGACATTCCCTCCCCTCAAGGAGCTTATAGTCTAATGGGGGAGACAACAAGCAAATAAATATATACAAACAAGATTTATAAAGGATAAATAGGAAATAAGACACAGAAGGCACTAACTAGCTAAAAGGGATTGGGAAAGGCTTTACGCAGATGAAATTTTAATAAAGTCTTAAAGGAAGCCAGGGGGGTCAGTATGAAGAACTTTCCAGGTATGGGGACAGCCAGAGAAATTGCTGGGAACTGAAAGATGGAATATTTTGTTATTGGAATAGCAAAGACACCAGTGACATTGAATCAAAAAGTACATGATGGAGAGTAAGGAGTAAGAACACTGAAAAGGTAGTGGGGTAGTTTTTGAAGGGCTCTGAATGCTAGAAATAGGGTGCCACTGGGGTTTATTAAGTAGAGGAATGACATGATTGGATCAGTGCTTTAGAAAAATCACTTTGGTGGATGGAAGATGGACTGATTGAAGCAGGTATACCCACTAGTGGTCTATTGCAATAGTACAGATGAGAGGTAATTAGGGCTATACCAGAATAGTGATTGTTGGAGGAGAGAATGGGACATATTAGAGAGATATTGCAAAGGTGAAATCAATAGGCCTTGGCAACAGATTGTATGTGGCTGTAGAGAGGGATGAATTGAGCTTGTGACCCTATTGAACTGGGAGGATGGTGTCACTCTTCCTTAATGTAGAAGGCGGGAGTGGGTGAGGGTTTAGTGGAAAAGTTAGGCGATCAGTTCGGGACATGCTGAGTTAAAGAGATTTCCTGGCAATCCAGTCTGAGATGTCTGAAAGCAGTTGGAGAGGCAAGATTGGAGGTCAGCAGAGAGGATAGTGAGAGGATAGGTAGATTTAAGAATCATCAGCATAGAGGTGGCAACTAAATCCATGGGATCTGATGGGATTACTAAGTGTAGGAAAAAGGAAGAGTAGAGGGCACAGCAAAGAGCCCTGAGGGAAGTTAGAAGGTCACAATGTGGAAGCTGATTCAACACGGGCGAGAAGGAACCAGAATCTGGATAGGGTGATAGAGATGAATGGAAGAAACCTCAAAGAAAAAAGAACTATCTTGGAATAGCCTCTTCCTGCTACCTAGTGTTTCAAGTACAGTGTGGAGAGAATATATATTTAGTACTGAATAAGATGGTCAGGGATTCAAAGCCTTCTTTTGCTGAGCTTTCCATGAATTCAGGGAAATGGGATGAGTTTGAAAGGAATAGATTTCAAATAAAGGAAATGTAGGACTGAAGGGTCCAGAGGGCATGGAGTGAAAGGGCAGAAGAAGATAAGGATTCATAGAATTCCATGAGGACCTCAGCCTAATGCTATCTAAGCCAAGCCATACTCTACTACAACAAACCCAACAAACATCATTTAAAACTTCCAGTGAGGAAGAACCCTGGGAATTTGGGTTCTTACTGTAGATTCAGGAAAGAGAGGGCTGAAGTGAACAGGGATTAGTGGAGTATGAGCAAAAAAGTTTGCATGGGCATTCTGGAACCCGTACTCACATTTCTTAAGAAAGGAAGAAAAGGGACATTGTTGATCATAGGATAGAGAAGGGCCATTAGATTATATAAAGTTTTCTATGATGATAGTAGGCACAATCAATGCATACTTTCTCAAACATCAGGGAAGAAGAGATAAGGACAAGAATTTGTAATAGGGATAGGAACCCCAGGGGTCTCACTACAGACATTTGTCATTTGTTAGTTTCTTTGTCTCATCCCAAAGGGCATGGCATGAATATGACATCAGGTAATACTGTACCTGTACATGAAGTAAGTGCTTAACCCTTTGTGGGACTGAGAAACTGAAGGCCCACTCTTTGACTAGGTCCTAGAAGCAAGAGCCTTGGTGTCTGAGTCACTAGTCCTGTCTAGAATACTAGGTGAAAGATCTGATGCCTGGGTGTTTGATGGTTTTGGGAGGACACTGGGCTCATTGGATTTCTCATTCTTCCCAGTAAGCAACAGCAGCTCTGTCCTCATCTGATGGAAAGGGACTAAATACTATTACTGCTCTTACCTTTTCTTTTTCTTTCATAGCTTAGGTTCTAAAGCTGGGCCAGAATAACATCACTGTTAAACTCTGATTGTCTTTTCTTATCATTTTTGCATGGACATCTCCTTGAGTCTTACTGATAGGAAATTTTCACTGCAATTTCTAATGCTTTCTGAGACATATTGAAAACAGTGTTACTTTCCTCAATGAAATACTGTTTTATGAAGCTTTCTACCTCTCCTCTGATCAGAACAAATACTATCTTGGTTATTTTTGTTCATTATTCAAAATGTGGCACAATTTTTACAGAAACATCCCTCACATTCTGGATTTCTCTCAGAACAGATCACTTATTTATCAAATTTTACTTGGTAATTACTGCCAGTCACCCATTTGAATGCACTAAATCTCTAACCCAAAATCAATATTTTAACATAACCCTGGGATAAATTGCATGATTCTCCTCATCTTAATGGAGTTTCACTATCTTCTTTAAACTTTTAATGTCGATAAAGAAAACTTACTCTTGACATGGATTCCTCCGAACAAATGTCTTTAACATAGCATTTTCAGATTTCTTAAATTTCACTCCCAAATTAAAAATAAATTTTTGCTCTAAATCTTGGTTCTTCATTTTCACATGTGCACAAATCAACATACCCATCTATTCACCACATTTGTGAACAGAAGACACTGGCTAACCTTAAAGGAATTTTGCTGCAAACCAAAGCACCACCCAACACATCCTTCACGTTTTAATACCTTTGATTCTACAGGTCCACATTTGGATTACTTTATCATGAGATTTCATTGTATTGTTCCTTCACTTATTTTACTAAACATTTATTAGCAAAACATTTACTAAATATTCCTGTCAAGTAAAGAAGAATTTATTATATACTTATCACAAAAGGTGATCTGCTGGAGAAGGAATGGAAAATCACTCCAATATCTTTGCCAAGAAAGCTCAATGAACAGTATTACAATGATAAAATATATGACACCTGAAGATTAGCCCCTCATGTTGGAAGGTGTACAATATGCTATTGGGGAAGAGCCAAGAACAGCTATGAATACCTCCAGAACTAGTGAAATGGCTGGGAAAGATGGAAGACAAAAAAAAAAGGCAACAGCAGAGGATGAGATGGATAAATAGTATCATAAAAGCATAAACATGAGGCTGGACAGACTTTGGGAGATGGTGAAGAGTAGAAGGGCCTAACATGCTATGGTCCATGGGGTCACAATGAGTTGAACATGACTGAAAGATTGAACAACAACAAAAATAACCTTTTATGAGATAAAGGTTCTGAGGGATTATTTGAATCAACTTCACCATTAGAACAAAAAAAAATTTCATCCTTTTATAGTTTCTTCTGATTGTTCATTTACTTGCATTTTAAAATTTTTCTTCTATCTCATTTTCCAGGTTTCTACTCAGTTCTAGTCATTTCACCAGAAATGCTTAAAAGTCTTCTATTTAGGGGCAGCCAGGTAGCACAGCAAGTAAGAGCACCGGCTCCAGTGTCGGGATGACCGAGGGATCGAATCCCAGACTCAGACACTTAGCACCCACCCAGAAACACCTGGCCGTGTAGCCTTGAGCAAGTTACTTAACCCCAATTGCTTAGGGGTGGCCGGGTGGGTCAGCGAGTAAGAGCACCGGCTCCAGTGTCGGGATGACCCGGGGATCAAATCTGGGCTCAGATACTTGGCACCACACCCAGAAATAACTGTCCTTGTAACCTTGAGCAAGTTACTTAACCCTGATTGCTTTAAAAAAAAAAGTCTTCTATTTAATTAAAAACTCTAGTTTTTGTCCTATAGATTTATATTCAGTTTTGCTGGATAAGTTGGTCTTGGTTGTAAGCCTATCTTTTGCCTTTTGAAATATTGTATTCCATCCTCCTTAATCCTTTAAAAATGGCAGCTGCTAAGCATGGTCTGATTGTGGCTCCTTGACACTTGAACTTTTTTCTTTCTGGCTGCTTGTGGTACTTTTTGTTCTACCTTGAAACTGAATTTTGACTCTGATGTTCCCAGCAGCTTTCATTCTTCTTCCAGAAGTTCCTGGCATATTCTATCTATTTTTGATTTTACCCATTTATTCCCAAATGTCTGAGTAGTTTTCTTTTATGATTAATTGAAATGTGATAGTCACTGGTCATGGCTTTTGGGTAGTCCAATGATTCTAACATTTTCATTTCTTTATTTGTTTTACAAGCCAGTTATTTCTGACATGAATTATCTTATATTTTCTTCTTTTTAGGTCTTTTGACTTTATTATTTATTATTTTCTTATCATTATTCATTTCTTTTTTGTCCATTCTAATTTTCAAGGAGTTTGGTACTCAAGTAAGGATTTTTATCTCTTATGCTAAACTGTTAATTCCATTTCAAGTCTTTCTACAAAGCTCTAATTTCATTTCCAAAAAATAAAAAACTTATATTGTTCTTATTTAATTTATTTTTTTAAATTTTATTGTTATACAGAAATCTTATTTGACCTTGTAGTCAAGTGTCCTTTTATTTTGAGGTTTTTATAGATGTTTTGGAATGACTTTCTTTTTCTGGGGTTGTATTTTGAGCATTCTTGGTCCCATTGTAGCTCATTATGGGTTTTTTGTTTGTTTAATTTTTCTTACAGCCTTGCTTCCTGAATTAGAACTTTGTACTTTGGCCTGGCTTTTTGCCCAACTAGAAGGAATGCCATGGCTTTATTTGTTCCTCTGGAGTCCTAACTGCTACTTTCTCTGGCTATCAAGTGCTCTGTGTTTTAAGGCTCTTAGAAGCAGCTAAGGTTGGTAACCTCAAAACTTTCATTGTAATGATTGGATCCAGGGCAAAATCTGATCACTACTCTTGAAGTGTGAGTTTTTCAAGCTTCTAATCCCACTTTAGGTTTATGTGGCACAACTGTCAGTTTCTCATTAGCTGGAGTCCATCAGGATACTACTGTCCACAGTATCCATTAGTCACCTGAAAGACTCCATCTTTTCAGAGTGAGGAATTGCTGCTTACCCCGTGATATAAGCTCTCTACTCTGATCAGTCAGCTGAAAGTCTCAGTCCAAGCTGAAGCTGAATTTAAAACCTCACTCTTGAGGCCATCCACACAGCTGCTGCTTATTTCTCTTCCTACTCTTTGCCAAGTACACAGCTTCAGACCAGGTCTCAGATGGGTCCTCTAGATAGGCAGCAGCTAATTCCCCTGGAACATAACTACAAGTCCCTTCTAAGTTGATACTTGGCTTGTAACCTTGCTCTGTAGTCAGAGAAACACAGCTATAGGCTACTATTCCTAATACTTGCAAAGTTGGACCCAGTCCCTACTGGATCGGCAACCATTCCTTGTGCTGGAACTCAGCAGCAAGTCATTTTGGTATTGTCCCTAGTTCTCATTTGTCTCTACTTGATCTATAATCCCACTTCTGAGGTCAGAGAAACAGACCTGCTGGCTGGTTCCTGTTCCTGTTTCCCCCAGTTGGAAAAAAAAAGATTTTAGGGTTTCTCATTGGATTTCCTGATCACTCTTAGGTTGAAGTTCTTAGATCTTTGTTTGAGTAGTTATGGAAAGCAATGAGCTCTATTTCTTCCTCCTACTTCATCATGTTGACTAATCTTCCTTCCCCTGCCTTTTAAAGGAAAGCAACTTCCTTCTATTTCTCTCTAAATTATTCAATAATTAATGCAAATAGCCTAAGTTTTATGGATATATTTTTAAGTATATAGTTATAGTGCATAAAAACTTCAAATTAAAAAAAATGGAATCCGAACTCCCAATGCCTACTGAAGAAGTTGGGAACAGACAAGGGAAAACAACAAGTCAAAGAATTGACTAGAAAATAGATCCTGCCACTTTTTTTGACAAAATAATCCTTAAAGCAAATGCAAAAGTTATTTTCTATTCTATTTTTGATATAGAAACAGCTCCAGCAGATGTCTGGATAATTGAAATTGCCATTTATTCTTCCTATCATGTCTCTGTGCAAAGGATATGAAAGATCTGTGAGAATATGATTTCTTGGGTAGAATCTTGCAAGACATCCATTGCTAACACTGTGTGATGACTGACTTTGATAGACTTAGCTCTTCTCAGCAATGCAAGGATCTAAGACAACTCCAAAAGACTCATAATGGAAAATACTATCCACAGCCAGAAAAAAGAACTATGGAGTCTCAATGCAGATTGAAGCTTATTATTGGTTCCCTTTTTTTGTTTGTTTTGTTGTTTTCTTCTTTCTCATGGTTTCTCCCATTGCTTCTAATTCTTCTTTACAACATGACGAATGTGAAAATAGATTTAATACGATGCCTTCTTGGGGAGGGGGAGAAAATTTAGAGCTCAAAATCTTGTGGAAGTGAATACTAAAAATAAATAAATTTAATTTTTCTTAAAAAGACATCCATTGCTAAAACTAAAAGATCCTGAGTTCAAGAGATTTTGGGAATATTTGTGAAAGAACTATGTTCCCATAAGAGAAAAACTTCCCTAACACCCTGATTTGTCTGTCAGCTACCCCTTTTACTTTCTAGTCGCAACTCAGCTTAAAGCTGTGTCTTTAGCAGTCATTGGAATAAAGTGTAGGGGACATGTTCAAGCATGTTTTCCACCCATCTGAAAAATGAATGTGTAAATATTTCTGAACATTCTTCTCATTCTTCTCTTGACAGGTCCTTTAATTAGGAAAAAGACTCACCAAGTCAACATTTCATGAAAGGTAGAGCAGACACATTGAACTGTCCCTGGACTTCTGTTTGGAAGGATATGGGAATCCAACACAATGTAAAGAGAGATCAGTGGACAAAAATGTGATAAGAAAGTAGCCTGCACCCAGAGACAATAAGCTTATTGGAGACCTGATGTATCTAAGGTGCCTAAGTATCTAAGGTGCCTGTCTAGAAAATCATGAATACATAGAACTAGCAATAAATAGAAAAATATAAGGAGAAGGATGGAATCTTAAATGACTGGTGGTGGAGAGACAGGGACAGGGACAGGGACAAGGACAGGGAGAGGTGAAGAAAAAAGAGAACTGGGACAGAGGGAGAAAAAGGGAAAGGGAGAGAGGGAAGTAGAAGAAAGGGATTTAGAATTTCACTAAGAGAAGTGAAAGGAGATAGACATTCAGGCCTGAAGAGACATCATAGCTGGCAATATATGTACAATCAATAGAAAGGAAAGGATGAGCAGAATAATAAAATATATGCATGGAGGAGCAAACTAGATATATTCCTTTCCTGATAAGATGCATCGTATGGACAAGTATAAGTACAGAAGAAAGAAGAAGATTGCTAAGTGGTCCACAGAAAGGGGAGAAATTTTCTGACTCACCTATATTTTTCTTTGGTATGTTTAAATAAAACTTATCCTATATGCAATAACCTATATTCAAGGTCTTCTTACCTTCCATACTTGCAGGGCTTTTGAGAGCCCTCATGCACAATTCAAATACTGACATTTCCATTTGAATTTTTAGGTGTAGGCAAAATAAATCATGGAGATTATCATAGAGAGAAGCTCCTAATATAAACATACTCTGTCATTTTAGGATCAATATCCAATTGATATACAGATTGCAAAAAAAGATAAATTTAGAGTTTGAAGGGTCCATAGCAGGCACCTAATACAAGTTTATCATTTTACATATGGGGAAACTGAGTTCCAGAAAGATAAAATGACATGCCCAACTTCACATAGCTAGTAAGTGATACAAGTCAGTTTCAAACCCAGATCCATTGGCTCCAAATCTCCTTCCCTTTCCTTTATACTACATTGTTACTCATGTGATAGAAGGTGCCCTGAATTGTTTGGAGTAAATATCAGTCAATGACCTCTGACCACTGCCATTCTCCATTGGCAATTTAGAGGGAGAATGATGAAAGGAAAAGCCCAAAGGAAGGGTCTACAAGGAAGCCAAAGTATTAATCAGTTTTAACTCTCCAGGTAAGTTTGATTTTCTGCAGTTCCCTGATGCTCACCTTGCCCTGGTATTTCTTTTTCTACTCTTTGGTTCTTTGCTAACTTCTGTGTACTCAATTTATCTGGTTTTCTCCCTCCTACACATCCATTGGGCAGCAAACTTCACCTTGACTCTTGGATTTGTACACTAACCATGGCTCTGACCCCTTGTTAATTTACCTAGTGGAGGGATGCACAACAAAATCCATTACTTTTTTGTTCCCCCACCAAAATACAAATTCAATAGGATAATATTTGCCTCCTGTGGCTCAGCCCAATGGTCTGAAGGTTCCTTGAATGAGAGAAAAAAAATGTATAACTAACCTGACACCAAAAATAGTTGGATTAAAAAAATATTCCAGGTCTTTACTATTAAGGAAGCAATAGCCTATTAAATATTTTATCAGCAAAAAAGGTAGGTATATAAACTAGTGCACATTAAATTTTTATTAGTTTTTTCTATTCAAAAAGTTGAAACAGCATTATGAGATATTCTTTTCTCCCTATTTCCATTTAGTCTCAGCCTTTTTTTTGTCCTATATAGAACCCCCAAAATGTCTGAGTTTGGGGATATCATGCATAGAATTCAAAGAGGCCCAGCTTTAGAATTCATCTTGAAGGATTTCTTCAAATTAAAACAGTCACTTTAAAAATATTTTGATGGCATTTTAAAAGACAATTGGGAACCACATAACAGCTAATCTACCACAGAAATTCTATGGATTTCTTTCTCTGATGATTTATAGAGAAAATGGATTTTTTTAAGATTTCCAGATTTTATTTCCCAATTAAGCATGCATTTCTTGTCCCTCTGTATCCAAACATTTTATTAAAGGAATCAAAAATATTCTGTAAAAGCAAGTCCTTCCACTTGCCCCAAAAAAGGTGGTATAAGGATGGTTTAGGAATTATACCTCAAGATGACCATATAGAGATGATGACCCCTTCAGAGGATCATCACAGAACTAAGGGCTGACGAAAAGCTTGAGACAATTAAGATCTATGGGAAACCCTATGTGCAACCAAGCTTTTCACAGTTAATACCAAACTAAAAAGTCATATTTTTGGTTGACTGAGCAACACATTGTCAAATGAATTACTAAAAAGCAAAGAAATAGCACTCAAAATGCCAAATGAGCCATGCTGTGGAATCTAGCAGAGACCGGATTCAATGCTTCATTTAGAAACATACACAGACACAGGCATCTACAAAAAAGCAATTTGGGGAAGTATCACTAACAGCTGGGTGTAAGATGGGGCTGTCAGGAAAGGCCTATGTAGACAAGCACATATTTTAATGAGACATTTAATCAGCAGAGAAGGGACAGAGTTCATTGTAGGACTAGCAAAAAGGACACAGAAAAAACAAAAAGGGGGAGCCCTTGTTGAAACATTATATTTCAGTTGAAAAACCCTATTATACTGGTTTACATGTAAAAGGTACTGATTCAAAAAAATGTTTCAGGTATAAGCTTATTTTTTAAAAAATTCTAGGACAATCTGTATGAGAAAACCACCTCTAAAATAACTTTTTTAAAGGGAATTATTGAATTCAAATGTTAGTTCACATTTGACTCTGCTGAAATATTAATCAGAAGGGAGAGAGGACAATTAGAGTGACCTATTAACAAAACTGACAATCTGAAAAGGGAGGCCAATGATGAGAGATTTTAGGGCTAGAGAATCCTATATAACATTCTAGTCTTCCTGCTTTAGCCTGTAGAGGACCAAGATAATTAAGCCTCTTGTGGATGTGACAAAGGGGAACAGTTGGCATATGAGAAAAGCTGTTCACAAGGGTTTTTTGATGCCAAGATGCCTCGTGGCTCTTGTAAAACAGGAGTTGGAATGAGTTGGCAACAGAGAATTCCACTCAAATCTTGGGAGGGGAAACATTTCTGTCAAGCAATGATTTTGTTTCAAAATTTTAAATTTTTATTGATTGCTTTTGTTTTCAAATTACCTTCATCTCCAAACCTTTCCCTGCCTCCCTCCTCTTTACCAGAGAACTACCCTTCGTATAAAAAAGAACTAAATAAAAGAAAGGGGAAAAACCGAAATGTTCTTCAAAACTAATTCGTCAAGCAAGTTTGATGTCATATACAGCGTTCTATTCTCATAGTCTTCCAACTGTATAATTAAGATAGGGAAATAAATTTTCTGATCTTTTTTCCAAAACTAAGTTTGGTCATTGCAACTGAATAGCATTCAATGTCATTTTGTTATTGATTTTTCCATTTATATTATTTTAGTCACTGAGTATATTGTTTTGCTGATTCTGCTTATTTTAGTCTACTTCCTTCCTACAAGCCTTCCTATACTTCTCTGAATTGTTTATATAATAGTAGCTAACTTGTATGTAGCACCTTCAAGTTTATAAAGTACCTAACATATATTATCTCATTTGATATTCATAACATTGTGCATCAGGTCCTATTATTAGTCTCATTTTATAGATCAAGAAACAGAGGTTAAGTGGTTATTCAGGGTCACATAACTGCTAAGGTAGAACCCAAACCCCAATTTTCTTTACTCCAAGTCCAACTTTTTATTCTCTTTATCTGCCTCATTTCTTCATTCATGCCACCATTTACACCAACCTCCAACTACCAGCCAAAATTCCTGGGAATAACAGTGCCACTTAAACCACCAGGCATGCTCTCAGTACACCTCCCACCACCAGTCAACTTCAAAAGGAGCAACCCATATAGAGAGGAGGCCAGTCCTCTCTACCAGCTGCTGACAACTGCTACCCACTGGGCAAGCAAGCCAACTTAGCTGAAGCAAAAGGTGACCTAAAGGAGAGACAGGAAGTCACATGTGCCAAGGAAGTCAAACAACTTCTACCTCCTCAATCAGTGCCCTCATTCAAAGCCATGTATATAACCTTGGACCCAGGGCCTCAACACTAGCTGGGTGTAAAGCCAATCATGAGAATCTCTACTGAGGACTATTGCTGTGAATAATTTTAAGGATCTAATCGCATAATATAGTGAACCCTCTATTTATTCAGCAATAAACTAAAGCATAACATTCAAGAAACTAAAGAACAACATTCACAAGAATATTACATAACAACTTATTACTAAGGTGGCCACATTATATTAAACAAAACATATCATTCAGTAACTTGCAATCTCCTCAGTCAATGCAGAGTGTCCAAATAAAGGCTTCTTTCATTTTGACTTGAGACTGGCTTCCAGCCATCCTTAAGCCAATCAGCCTTAAAAGGTAGCAGAAAGTACAAATACCACCCCATGGCTCCTCCTCCACAGCCTAACTGCCTCCAGCTCTTGCCTGGATTCACACCTAGGCAGTTCTCTGCTCTGGTTCTCTATCTCAGCCCACAGGGACTACTCCACTCCAAGCTCTTTGCAGTTTCTGTTTCTAGCAAGAAAAGGCTTAACAGAGCTAGAATGGTATTTATGCACATTGTTGGCACTATCATATCAATTCACTTTCTGTCTGTCAGAGTAACACAAATCAACAGACAAAGCTTCTGTGTGAGAAATCAAACACAAATCAACAGTAAAGTTCCAGGACTTCTGTAACAACAGTAAAGTCTTTTCTCAGGACTTCTGTCTAAGAACAACAGACAGGGTGCTTCTGGCTGACAAAGTAACACAAATCAACAGAGTTCTGACATCACAAACATTCTCTCTCTTAGCTCTCAGAAAGTAACACAGATTAACAGAATGGTGAAATCACAAGCATTCTCCTTCTCAGTTCTGCCTGGTTTCAGCTCTGCTTGAGTTTTTCTCTGCTCTGCTCCATCCCGTTCTACCCTTCCTGTTCCACTCTTTTAGCAAGCTCCTCCCATCATGGACTCCATGTGATTATATTAGGCCTATTAAGGGTAGGGAAGGTCTTCAAATTCCCTTAAGCTTATTAAGGGCAACACAATGTATACTGTTTCCAACAAAGACTTGATACAGTCAAAGGGGAGGCTCAAAGGCACTTGCATAGCTGAAACAAGCCCAAAAGTACTACTTTGCTTACCCTGGGCTCCCCAGCCCATTACCAGCCCTGTTTCCAGTACAGCTCAGGAAGCCATCATCCAGAGAAATAGTCTTTGTAGAGATATTTTGATTTGTATCTCTTTTTTTTTTTTAGCAAGTAATGACTATAAGAACCTAGTTTACAAGTCTACCTAAAGTGTTTCTGTTCAGTTGGATTAATTCAAGAACCATCTGTATCATTTGTAAACATCATGGCCATATGTAGCAGCAAGAACGCCAAGCGTCCTCAGGGTTTGCTGCCCATACAGGTTCTTGGATCTGCTTTGTTAAAGGAAAGCAACTCAAAATGGGTTAACAAGCCTACTTTAATCAGTCAGACATATATCATTTACCTTGTTCAGGGGAAAAAGGTCAGCACCCCAAACTTCAAAGTATGCAGGCAGAATTATCAAGACAGAAACAGATCAAGTAGACAGCTTTCCAAACTGTCCAGCCATTACGTCCATACCCCAATCAACATCTGGGTTTTTCAAAGCCGGGGGGGGGCCCTGGACAATGGCTTCCCAGAATACATATCAGATCACAGAACACTTCTCAAAGTGAGCCCCAAAACAAAGCTACACATCAGGGCTTACATAGCCTTCTCCTGGCTCAGAGAATGTAACAACCTTATTAACTCACTGGCCAATCAAGAAGTATCTACTGAAAAACAAGCCTCCCACCCCAGGCTTCAGGTGCACTTTAGCCTAGGGGCAGGGAAGATCTTCCAAATTTACATTCGCATTACACCATATGATAAAAAAGATAAATCTTCTTAATCCCAGAAACCAATCATAAACCTATTTCACAAGGTAGGGGTCAGGAAGGTTCATGCAAATGATCAAGTGTTCTGAGAAAGAAATCAGGCAGTTCAGGTATCTTCCCAACTATTTTTATTTAAGGGGAGTTAATTCTATTATTTCTTTACTCCCTTTAACTGAACGAGAACAAATATACCATATTTTTATATATATAGTATGTAAATATAGTATGCTACATTAACAAAAATTATGATTTGGGCTGCACAGATATGAAAGTAAGTTAAAAAACCTTTCTAAACAACCAAGCTGCTTCCTGAGGGACTCTTACCTTGAATATAGCTTTCACACTGTTCAACTCTCTGTCACCCCATTTGGAGAAAGATATTGAAGTGGTTGCCATTTCCAACTCATTTTACAAATGAGGAGACTGAGGCAAACAGGGTTAAGTGATTTGCCCCAGGTCTCACAGCTAGTGCTTGAGACTGGATTTGAACCCAGGTCCTCCTGACTCCACAGCTGGTGTTCTATCCACTGAGCCACCTAGCTGCCCTAACAATACTGGTTAAGGAAAAGCCCTCAGAGTACTTTAGAGAATTTTCTCTGTATATAGACACTGAAGTAAATTCAGATGTCATCACTAGTTTGAGTACTTTCTAGTATTTCTGTAATAGGTCCAGATATTCTACAATCAGAAAAGAGACTTCTCATGTAGGCACTGGAAGGAATTAAAGATGACAGGGAAATAGTGAGATTTCTCCCCTCACAGAATGGAGTAGAGGTTGGATTAGAAATATAGTAAATACCAACCTGTACAGATTTTAATGACCAAAGTACCCTAAATGGACACTCTGAATGTCTTTCTCTAACTCTAACCTTGGGAGGTGGTCTCTGTGGTCACCCATAGTGATGATAGGAAATTCTACAGTAACATTGCTCAGACCATTTATAAAACTTATAACATTATTTCCATGAAATGTACTTGCCTGTGTAATAGAATTTCCCCTAGTATTATGGGTTGTGTGTGGGTGTGTATGTGAAAAAATCAAATCTGCATCTGTGCATGCCTATATCATTCTTGTAGTCCAGAGATCACTGTTACAGAACTCCATCACCAAAAAAGGGGGGTATGAAGGGTTTCTTGTACTACCGTGTTTCCCCAATAATAAGACACTGTCTTATTAATTTTTTTTGGACAGAAAAACACCAGAGGGCTTATTTTCAGGGGAGGGCTTATTTTAATGAACATTGACAGCAATTTTAATAAACAGGTAAATGTGAACAAAAAAATGTACCTTTATTCAATAATGATCATGTCATCTTCTTCAACAACATCGTCATAAATAAGTGTCCATACCCTGAATTCCGTTCTGGATGTCTTGCGCCTCCATTTCCTTCAGAAGAAGTGGAACCCAATCTGTCATGTCCAGCAATATAGCTCTCTTTAAATGAATATGTCTTGTCCAGGTAACCTGCTCGTAGTGCCTTGGCGACACAGCTGTCAGTAATTTTATCCCATGACTTCTTCACCCAAGTCACGACTTCTTGCAGACAGGGCTTCACAAAGTTTCCACGCTGATTTCTTTCCATTCTATTTTCAATGTAGTCATTGACTTCCATGCGCAAATGGTCCTTGAATGGCTTGTTTATTGCAATATCAAGGGTCTGGAGATAGGCAGTCATTCCTGCAGGAATCATTACTTGATCTATTCTTCTCTCTGCAAGGAAGTTCTTCATTTCTTTAGCGTGGTGAGTGCTGGCTGAATCCCAGACTATCAGACCTCTTTGGTTACCTCGCATAACAAGTGGCAGCATTAAATCAACCCACTTTCTTATAACGGCTTGTGTACACCAGGCTTCTTCGGTTTCAAGAACGTAAATGCCAGATACAAGTTCAATCTTATCTTTCTTGCCCTTACTGATGATTAGAGGTGTGGCTTTCTTTTCATCCAAACGAATTGCCAAAACACAGGTGACCCATGCACTTTCATAGCCAGTGGTGGGAATGTAGATTGACGTTGCACCCCTGTGATGAATTGTTGTTTGAGATCCTTGTCCCATAAACACTGTAGTTTCATCCATAGCAATCATATTGCAGGTTTGGTACTTGGAAATGTCAATCCTATCAATAAAGGACTTGAATGCAAGTGCACGTTTAATAACTTCAGCATCTTCCAGCTTAAACAGTGTTGTTGATCTTCTTAGGGGCAGTTCATACCATTGAAGGAAACCGTCCAACCAGTGTTGTGATGCTTTGAATCCTGAGACCATTTCAAACTCTGGTGCCATTGAAAGGGCAAATGCTTGAATATCAGCCCTGTGCACAACCAAGGCCTTTGCTCTCCTGTCAGCAATCCATTCACCAATGAGGATCTCCAAGTCAGGATATAAGGGCTGCTGACCTGATCCAGACCTGCGCTTTTTCCCTTTTCCCTCATCCACCTGTTGATTGAGGTTATTATAATCTGCTCTCCATTTTCTGACCATTCAAAGATCCAAAAGTTTTTCTTTACAGAAAACTGCAAGATTCTTGCCATGTGACTCCTCTACAATTGCTTTCTTATACTCAACAGTATACCTCTTCCTTTTTGTACTCATGTCTGGGGGTCAAAACAGACAGAATAATAAAATTATGACCATCAGTCCTTCTTTTCACTCCATCATGCCCCCTGAGTTCTTCTTTTTTCCTCCATCATGCCCTTTTTATCCTCCATCATGCCCCCTCACTCCCGCTTACATACCGGGTTTTATGTTGTCCTGCCTCAGCTCTCCTCCGTGGCACTGCTCTCAATGGCGCCAGCAAGCAAATCACTGGGGAAGAACAGGATGACGCGCTCACTGCTGCAGCTCTGATTGGATGCAGGTCAGAGCGCGCCATGCATTTCACCCGGGGGGGGGGGAAGGGACGGTGCATACAGAGGGTACCGTAATGTAGCGTGTAGTGCAGGGGATCACCTTCACTACAGTAGCAATCTCAATAGGGCTTATTTTGGGGGGAGGGCTTATTTTAGAGGAATCTTACACAGTAAGGGAAGGGCTTATTTTTGGGATAGGTCTTATTATCAGGGAAACACGGTATGTCTTCCACTTTCTCCTTTTATCACTCTGACCAGCAATTTGAAGATCTTCTCTGTCCCTTAATAGGGCTAGGGAATTTGAAGATCTCCCTTTTCCATTAATGGAGCTCACTTGGAGTACAAGAGAAGCTTGAGAGGGAGAGAGGAAGAGAGAAAGAGAGGGAGAGAGAGAGAGAGAGAGAGAGAGAGAGAGAGAGATGTTAGACTAAAGTTAGATTGTTAATGCCTTTTGAGTTGCTTTCCTTTAGAAAAGCAGAATCTGTGCTAGCAGCCATCCAGGGTTTCCTAGGGTGCTTGCTGTTACACCAGAATATATTTAAAAATAAAAAAAAATTAATAATACCAGGAGGCTGATTTCACAGTTATTTTGAAACTTAGCTAGTACAAACTTGATATAGAATTCCTAAGTTAGATTTTTCTATGATATTTTACGTTTTTTGTGAAATAAAATCTGGGGGGGTTTTTGAGCCCCTCAGCTGGCATTCATTTGATCCAAGGCTCATGATTTCTTTGACTGCACAATAAAGAGGCAAATCAATTACAATCTAAACTGTGATTAAAAGCTGCAGTTTCAGAGTAAGTTGGCCACTAGGATGGAATCAAGATCTAAATCACAGTTGCAGGCTTTATTGGCATTAAAAATGAGAAGTAGAGAACAGGACTTAATTCTGTTTTATTGATTAGCAGTGTCTGTGAGACACAATATGCTATAGCTGAAGAGGAGAGTGTTTAAGAGTACCCAACTAAAAGCTCCTAACTTGTTTTCTTTAAAACTACAGACACATCATGTGGGTCATGTTAGGGTAGCAGTAGATAAGCATAGGTTTAGAATCAAGAAGATTCATCCTCATGAATTCAAATCCAGCCTCAAACACTTACTAGCTATGTGACCCTGGGCAAGTCACTAGACCCTATTTGCCTCAGTTTCTTCATCTGTAAAGTGATCTGGAGAAGAAAAATGCAAACCACTTCAGTACCTTTGCCAAGGTAACACCATAAGTGGTCACAAAGAGTCAGAGACAACTGAACAACTTATTTTCTTTAAAACTATATGCACATTATGTGAGGAGACTAGATCCTACCAGAAAAAGATGTAATTGAACTCTGCCTAGCTCTTATTTTATTTAGGTGGACATATTCCATTTTTTTCCATAAAATGTTTAGTGTAAAGGCTAGGATAGTAAAGGGGATAAGGACTGGATTTGTGACTTCCCTGATCTGGAGAACTCCCAAGTTACAAACTTCCACTGCCAAGAACTCTTATATGATTTTTGCCTGTATAGAAAACACCTTTTTGGAGATCTTTTTCCAACAGAACTCTGCTCTACCAAATTAAATTACACTTTATGATACACAAACAATAAACAAAGTAAGATTTTGTATTCTTTATACCTCTCAGTCAATTGTAGTATAATATGATTTTACAAATATAAAACACCTTAGAAAAATTGTTAGTCTTTTTCAGATTGCAACTAAGCAATTTAAGATGCAGGAAGCTGAATTCTGGAATCAGGAAATCCTCTGGAATAAGAAAAAATCACATAGCCTAGAGAAAATTCAACAGCTAATGGAAAGATTCTTTTAATGACACCCCTTTGTCAAGCTTTGTTTTCCTGAAACAAAGGATCATCTTTTTTTTACATCACCTTTCTTCAGGTAATTCTGTATGACTGTGAATCACAGAATATCTGAGTCTCTGAAAACTTGAAGCTGAGGATCATTCAAAAAAGTAATCTATCTATAATGTCAAAAATAAGGAATGATGCTGGAGAATAGATATGATGAATTTCAACTATTTAATTATAATACTATAAGAAACTAGCAGCTACAGAGAAACATGCAAAGATTTATATGAATTGATACAAAGTAAATTGAGCAGAAGCAGGAAAACAATTGTACACAATTTGTGCAACATGTAAATACAAAGAATAACAATAAAAATGAAAATGAAACTAAATAGGATACAACACTAATGATCAAACTTGACACTGAAGAAGGGAATAGAAAATGAATCTCCTTCCCTCATCGACTGAAATAAAGGGCTATAGATGTGGAACACTGATTATACTATTAGACTAAGTTAATATGTTACTTAGTTTTTCTGGCTCCTTTCCCCCCCTCCTTAATTCTGTCTTTTTTTAATCCTTTGTTACAAGTAACAGTACTCTGGTGAGAGAAGAGGGGAAAGCAAGGATCTATTTGAAATGAATATAATGTAAAAATTTTTAAATCAAATAAAAATAAAGGAGAAAAAAGAATCATATTAAAATAAACTTCTCGGGGCGGCCAGGTAGCACAGCAAGTAAGAGCACCGGCTCCAGTGTCGGGATGACCTGGAGATCGAATCCAGGGCTCAGACACTTAGCACCCACCCAGAAACACCTGGCCGTGTAACCTTGAGCAAGTTACTTAACCCTGATTGCTTAGGGGTGGCCAGGTGGCTCAGCGAGTAAGAGCACCGGCTCCAGTGTCGGGATGACCTGGATCAAATCCAGGCTCAGATACTCAGCACCACACCCAGAAATAACTGGCCGGGTAACCTTGAGCAAGTTACTTAACCCTGATTGCTTAGGGGCAGCCAGGTGGCTCAGTGAGTAAGAGCACTGGCTCCAGTGTCGGGATGACCTGGGATCGAATCTGGGCTCTGATATGTAGCACCACACCCAGAAATAACTGGCCATGTAACCTTGAGCAAGTTACTTAACCCCGATTGCTTAAAAAAAATAAATAAATAAACTTCTCAATATCAAGAGAGATAATCCAGAAAAGTATTATACTGAAAAATGCCATAAACAATAAACCATTACCAACTAACACAAAATCGAAATTAACAAAAGAAAAAATAACTGAATTACCAAACAATATAAATAGAGTAACAAATAAAATAGAAGACAAAGAGATAAGATAAAAATGAAAGAAATATAAAAATGTTAAACACTATAAAAAGAATTTAAAGTAATTTGATCTTATATAACATAGCCTTACTGAAAAAGAAGAAAATAATCTGGATCTAACATATACAATGTTATCAAAACTGTGAATTTAAAGGAAAGAAATGATTGGGCACTTGATCTAGCATCAGAAGACCTGGGTTTAAATCCCATATTTGTCATTTTCTGTGAGAATGTGGGCAAGACACTTAATCTCAGTGTGTCTCAGTCATATCATTTATTTATTTAAATTTTATTTTTACTTTGTGGAATAAAACCAGCACTTCCATAATGTAGTCCAATAAAAAGGGTGATTGTACATGAAACTGCAAATCTACAATGTACAACTTGCTATTCTTTTCAAATATACAAAAAAATTATCATACAATTTTTTTTTATTTTTTTTCTTCCCTCCCCACCCCTGCCCTAGAGATGGTTACCATTAGACACAAATAGGCATATGTATACAATTATTCTATACATAATTCTGTTTATCCATTCTCTCTCTGGATGTGGATAGCATCTTTCTTCATATGTCCTTTATAGTTAATTTGGGTGTTTATAATAGACAAAATGACTTATTAGCTCAAAGTTGCTCTTAAAACAATACTGCTGTTACTATATACAGTGTTTTCTTGATTCTGCACATTTTACTCTTCATTATTGCATGGAAGGGTTTTCTGGTTTTACTAAAATCACTGAGCTCATCATTTCTTATAACACTGTAGTATTCCATCACAATCATATAGCACAACTTGTTCAGCCATATCCTAATTAATTGCCATACCTTCACTTGTAAAATGAGGATACTATATTCCTCTACATTCCCATCTACCTTTTAATCTTTAACCTATAAAACAAAAGCAAAATAGAGAACACAAACAATATAACATCAAAAAAAGAAAGGCATAAACTGCAAAGGAGCTAGCAAAGAAATAACCCCAGATCCAGACACAATTAGAAGTTAATTATGTCAAACTTTTAAAGAGTAATTAATACCTGTACTAACAATTATTCACAAAAATAATCACCACCATCCTCCTTCTTTGAGACTAATGTTCTTATATTTAAACAAAGAAGATTAAAGCAAATAAAAAGGAAAATGGATATCAACAAATACGGGTGCAAAAATATTATAAAATATATATTTTTTAAATTATTGTGATGAATTTGGATTTATATGTAGTGATTCAAGGATAGTTCAAAATGGGTCAACAATTGACCTAATTAATAAAATTAAAAACAAAGAGACCTCAAACCACATTATACTTTAAAAGATAAAGAAAAAAAGTTTATTAACAATGTATAGTGCTCATTTCTGCTTTAACAAGTCCCCATAAGGATGACATATTAAAAATAAAATTTAGAGGTGAGAGAGGGATATATTGGGAGAAGGAAAAGGGGAGAAATAGAGTAGGGTAAATTATCTCACATAAAAGAGGCAATATAAAGCTGTTACAATGGAGGGGAAGAGCAGGGAGGTGAAAGGGAAAAAGTCAACCTTACTCTCATCGGACTTGGCTTAAGGAGGGAATAACATACACACTCAATTGGGTATCTTACCCTATAGGAAAGTAGGGTGGAAGGGGATAAGAGGGAGGGATGACAGAAGAGAGGGTAGATTGGGGGAGAAGGTAGTCAGAAGAAAACACTTCTGAAAACGTACAGGGTCAAAGAAAAAAATAGAATAACGGGGGGGTAGGATAGGATGGAGGGAAATATAGTTAGTCTTTCACAATATGACTACTACAATGTTTTTCATAACTACACATGTATAAGCTATAATGAACTACTTGTCTTCCCAGTGGGAGTTGGTGAAGAAAGGAGAGGGAAGAGAATCTGGAAAACAAAGTTTTAAAAACAAATGTTAAAAAATTGTTTTTACATGCAACCGGGAAATAAGATACACATGCAATGGGGTATAGAAATCCATCTTACCCTATAAGAAAGTAAGGGGGAAGAGGGTAATCAGGGAGATGGGAGGGATATAAGAGAGGGCAGACTGGGGGAAGGGGTATTCAGTATGCTTGGCATCTTGGGTTGGGGGCTAGGGGAGAGATGGGGAGAAAATTTGTAACTCAAAATTTTGTGGAAATGAATGTTGAAAACTAAAAATAAATAAATAAAATTTAGGGGAAAATAACCCCATAAGACATAGCTATAGAAGAAAAACTTATTGATATGGTAAAAATTGTTTGTCTAAAAACAAAAACTATCATTCTTTGCAATAAGACAAAACATAATCCTTTCTCAGTAAATTCAGGAATGTGAAAGCAACAATGTATCCCTTTCTCACTGTTATGTGACATAAATTCTAGAAATGTTAGCAACAGCAATAAGACAAGACAAAGAAATAAAGGGTATAAAAATTCCTACTTGCAAAAAATGATAGTTTATTTATAAACCTTCAGAAAATCAGTTAAGAATTTCTAATTGAGACAATCAATAACTTTAGTCAAGTAGCATGATACAAATAAATCCATATCTATATAGCAGTAACAAAATCCAGGAAGACTCCATTTCACAGTAAAAAAGCAATGGATTTAGAATCCAAGTACCAGGGTTCAAATCAATCCCACCTGTGGCACTGGAAGATCTTGGGCAAGTCATTTAGCCTCCGGATCTCGGTTTCTTCATTTGTAAAATAAGGGAGTTAGACAAGATAACTTGAAAGATGCATTCAATCCTTAAATCTATGATCCTAAAACATAAGATCTCATTTCTATTGAGAAATCTCATTCAAAATAACTATAAAATATCTAAAAAATCTGAGAGTCAATGGCACACTGAAAACATTTAAGTACCTTGTAAGGCACTCTTTAGAGAATTAATAACAAATAAACAGAGGAACATCTATTGTTCGTGCTTTTGTTGTGCAGCTATTTCTAAAAAGAATAACCAAAAAGTTTTTATATACTATACCAGACTTCCAAAATAATGCTTTAGAGAGCTTGACAAATTGATAACAAAATCCATTTCAAAAAATTATACATAATCTTGAGGGAAGTAGTGAAAAATTTATAATAAAGAATAACACTTTCAGAACTCAACTAACATTATAAATTAGTAACCATTTTAATTATTTAATGTGTTTTATTCCCCAAATTTTATATTAGACTCAAATGCCAGAACACAAACAAAAAATAGAGAAAAGAAACAGAAACATCATAAACTTAAATATTGAAACAAATACAAAGTTAGAAAGAAATAAAAGCATCTTATGTGCATAGAAGAACATGAGAAGATTCAAAATATGTAACAATAACTTCATTTCAAGAAAACCTATATGATAAATAATATTTGTTTGAAAATTGTCCATCTTTGCTTCCTTGTGAGTTTTTTTGTTGTTGTTCTCTGTGTAGCAGCAAGCACCCGAGCATACCCAGGATGGCTGCTAGCACAGATCCCTAGATATGCTTTTTTAAAGGAAAGCAACTCAAACTGGGCTAACAATCTCACTTTAATCAATCATATACCGTTTACATAGTTCAAGGGGAAAAGGTCAGCATCCAAAACTTCAGAGGATACAAACAGAAGTTACAAGCAGACAAAAAATACAAACAGAGAAACAGATCTGCAGACAGGGCTTCCAGCTCTCTGACCATTACATTCATACCTAGTCAGTTACCAGAGAGGGAAACACCAACATCTGGGTTTTCAAAGCAGGAGATTCAACGGCTGCCCAGAGTCTCATCTGACCAAATCACACAACTGTTCATAAAGTGAGCCCCAAAGCAAAACCTCACATCAGGGTATATATAGCCTTCTTCTGGCTCAGAGAATGTCACAACCCTCTTGACCCACTGCCCAATCACAAAGTAACAAGGTATGGGCATTCCAGAAAAATAAGTCTCCCTCCACAAGCTCCATGGGACCACATTCAGCCTATTAGGGGGCAGAGTATATTTTCAAATCAGGGAAGTCACAAGTCACAAATAAGGGAGGTCACAGATCAGAGTCACAAACCTATCAAAGGGCCAAGAGGCAGGGAACATCTTCAGGTTCCCATTCCCATAAGATCTGCTGTTCACTTTTTATTTTGTTCTTTTTTTCCCCTTCTCCCAACCTCCCCCCCCAGAAGGTGACAATAAAGTTTAGATATGTTTCTCCATAGCTATAGATATATACATACACATATACATATATACATACATATATAAACATATGCATTTCCAAACCTATTCTACTCCTGATCTTTGTTTTCATATATATGCATATCTCTTGTTTTCTATCCTCCTGCCTCCTCTACTTTACCTTTATCCCTTACCTTGCCATCCTATGACTTGCCTACATGTTTCAACAGATCCCTCCCCTATCCTCCCATTCCCATAAAGCTAAACACCTTTCTATACCCCTATTTACCTCTTCTCTTATCCTCCACTCTAAAGATCCCTCCTTTGTCCTCTACCCCTCCCTATGTCCCTACCATTTTATTTCTTCTGAATTTAGAAGACTTCTATGCTCATATATATATATATACATGTATGTATGTATGTATGTATGTATTGCTCCCTCTTACACACATTCCCTATGAAAGTAGGTTACCAGAGCTACAAGCTCTCCTCCCCCATCTAATTCCTATGCATCAATTCTTTCTCTTGTACTTCATTTGTATAAAATAATTACTCTTTTTAGCTATTACTAAATGTTTTTACTTTTTAAATTCATATCATGACCAGGTTTTCCCCAATCTTTCTTGTAAACTACCCAATTATTAATAAGAATCTTAGACATAAATTTTACATTTTACATATATAAAAAGTAAGCGGACTGTCCTTATGGATCCCTTATAATCAGTTTTTTTATGTACTTTATATTTATACAGGTTCTTTTATGTCAAATTGTCTATTAGGTTCAAGTTTTTTTGATAAAGTTTTGAAAATCTGAGATTTTATCAAATATCCATAATAGTTAACTTTGCAGGGTATGATATTTTTGGCCGAAGCCCCAGCTCTTCTATTCTTCAAAATGTTGTGTTCCAAGACATGTGGTCCTTTAATATTTCTGCTGCTAGGTCTTGTATAATTCTAATTGTGGTGCCATCATATTTAAATTGTTTTAATCTTGATCCTTTTAATAGTTTTCCCTTGAGCTGGGGCTTTCAGAATTTGACTATGATATTCCTATGAGTTTTTCTCATATAGTCTCTTTTAAGTGGTGATTGATGGACTTTTTCTATTTCTACTTTTCCCCTTTGTTCTAATGCTTCAGGACAATGTCTTTTAATTATTTATTGTATTATTGTATCAAGATTCTTTTTTTATCATAACTTTTAGTTAGCCCAATTATTTTCATATTTTCTCTTCTTGAACTATTCTCCAAATCTTTTGTTTTTCTTATACGATGTTCCCTTTCTCTTTGATTTTTTTCATTATTCATATTTTATTTAATCATTTCTTGATCTTTTATAGTTTCACTGGCTTCACTTTGCCCAATTCTAATTCTTAAGATGTCATTTTCTTCCTTAAGATTCTGGATCTCTTTTTCGAGTTGGTTGAATTTCCTTTAATACCCTTCTTGATTTTCTTGGATTATTATTATTTTCTTTTTTAGGTTTTCCTCCATCTCTGTCATTTGATTTTTAAAGTCTTTTTTAAGGTCTTCTATAAATTCCTTTTGGGCAGGTGACCATTTGATGTTACTCTTTGGGGGTTTCTTTACTTCAATATCCTCCTCTGAAGATGAACCCTAATCACCTGTATTACCATAATAGGTTTATGTAGTTGGTTGGACTCTTTCTCCTTTGCCTGTGTATTTTTTGTGGTGATAGCTTAGTTATTTGTAGTCACCTCTAACCCTGGGGTATGGGAAATGGTGCCTCTTGACCCAGATTTTTCCAAAATGTTTTCAAAAATAAAAAATAATATCCGTAGAACTCATAATATAACACAAGAACCTTTACTTGAGAAACTTAAGAACTTAAATAATTTGGGGAAATCATCCCGTTTAACAGAAACTTCTGGGGAAACGAAAAAGTAATTTGTTTCTTTAAAAAAATTTAAGCCTTAAATAAGTAATTTACACAAAGTACTAAAATGAATTCCTAATGGATGTTCAATTTAAATATGAAAGGATATATCACAAAAAAGGAGGAAAATACATGGAAGTTTCTCTCACTACAATGTCTAGGAAGAATTTCATAACAAAGAAGGAATGAGGATATAAAATAAAAAATATGTAATTATGATTACATAAAATTCAAGAAAAAACTTTTCATGGACAGAATCCATGGAACTATGATAGGAAGGTACACTGAATTGGAAAAAAGTTTTCTATTCCTGTCTCTAATTATAGTATCTCTAATAAGAATATCAGATATTAAAAATACATAAGTAATTAGCACAAATATATAAGGACAATTCCCCAATAGATAAATGATTGAAGGATATGAATAAATAATTCTCCAAAAGACGTGATAATTCTCAAAATAAATTATTTTAAAATTCTCAATTATAAACTCAACAATTATATGAAAGACTCATCAAAATTACTAATAATAAGGGGAAAATATAAAGCAAAGTAAATCTGTAATTTATCTAACAACTTGGCAATGTTGCCAAAAAGTGGAAATGGAAGATCTGCATAAATATAGGTATGCTAATATGTAAGAGGAGGGAGCATTAGAGTGGAGAGATAGGTCTTGTGCCCCAAACTACTTTGGAAAGTAATTGAGAATCAAGCTAACAATGGAACTAGAATACCCATAATCTTTGCCCCACTGCTAGGTATATCACCTCAGGAGGTCAAAAATAGAAGGAAAGTTCTCATGTATAAGAAAAACATTCAAAGTAACAAAGGCCTGGAAATAAAGTATGTGACCATCAACTGGAGAATAGCTAAAGAAATTGTAATATATACATGTTATGTATGCTTTTTATGTTGAGAAACAATAAATATAAAGTACTCAGAGTAACATAAACAATTTTAATTACCACACAGTGAAGAACAAGGAAATCAGTACATACAGTGATTATGACAATAATAAAAAATGAAACTGATGAAAAATAAAAATAAATTGTTGTGTGGGGTGGCCAGGTAGTACAGCGAGTAAGAGCACCGGCTCCAGTGTTGAGAAGACCTGGAGATCGAATCCCAGGCTCAGACACTTAGCACCCACCCAGAAACACCTGGCCGTGTAACCTTGAGTAAGTTACTTAACCCCAATTGCTTAGGGGCAGCCAGGTGGCTCAGCGAGTAAGAGCACCGGCTCCAGTGTCGGGATGACCTGGATCAAATCCAGGCTCAGATACTCAGCACCACACCCAGAAATAACTGGCCGTGTAACCTTGAGCAAGTTACTTAACCCTGAGTGCTTTAAAAAAAAATTGTTGTGGCAGCTAGATGGCAAAGGAGACAGAGTGCTGGACTTCAATTCAGAAAGACCTGAGTTAAAATCCTGTCTCAAACATGCTCTGCAAGTGTGACTCTGAAAAAGTTATTTAACCTTTCTCAGCCCCAGTTTCCTTATCTATAAAATGGGAATAGCAATAACTCCTAACTCACAGGGTTAAGATCCAATGAGATAACATGTAAAATTAATTCCAAACTTTTAAGCACTATGTAAATACTATCTCATCATCATCATCATCATCATCATCATCATCATCATCATCATCATCATGACAAAACATAGTTGCCAATGTGCCCCCATAGAAGTGCCGAGAAAATTCACCTCCCTTCATTTGTTACAAAGGTTGGTGATTCATAGTATTAAATATAGTCCTCCACCTCCTTCAGTCAAAACCCAACATGGGATGACTGGCTGGTTTAAAGTTAGGAAAGGAGTACAAGCCTTTGTATTATATCACCTTCTTTATTCAACTTACATATAGAGTACAAAATGCAAGATGTCAGGTGGGATGAATCAAAAGTCAGAATTAAGGTTGCCAGGAAAATATCAACAGTCTCATATATGAGATACTATCACTCTTAAGGCAGAAAGTGAAGAAAAATTAAGAAGCCTCTTGATGAGGGTGAAAGAAGGGAGTGTAAAAGCTGTCTTGAAGCTTAACATTGAAAAATAAATTAAAATCATGGTAACTGGTCCCATCACTTCCTGGCAAATAGAGGGAGAAGAAATGGAAGCAATTTCAGATTTCATATTCTTGGGCTCAAAGATCACTGCATATGGCAAACACAGCCATGAAATTAAAAGACACTTGCTCCTTGGAAGGAAAACTATGACAAATCTGCATAGCATACTAAAAGGCAGAGATATCACCTTACCAACAGAGGTCTGTATAGTCAAAGTTATGGTTTTTCCTGTAGTAATATATGGCTGTGAGAGTTATACTATAAAGTACAAAGTACTAGAAAGTATAAAGTAAGCTGAGTGCCACAGAATCAACTCTTTCAAATTGTGGTGCAGGAGAAGACTTTTGAGAGTTCCTTGGACAGCAAGGAGATGAAATCAGGCAATACTTAAAGAAATTATACTATTCTTTGGAAGGCCAAATACTGAAGCCAAAGCTTAAGTACTTTGACCACATAGTGAGAAGACAGCATTCACTGGAAAAGACCTTGATGCTGGGAAAGAATGAAGACAAAAGGACAAGGAGATGGCAGAGGATGAGATGGATAGATAGTATCATGGAAGCAATGATCATGGCCTTGAACAGACTTCAAGAGATAGAGGAGGATAGAAGGACCTGGTGTTCTGTGGTCCACAGGGTCATGACGAGTCAACACGATTGAATGAATGGCTGAACAACAACAGCCTCACCACTAATGCAAAAACATCATTCCAACCAGTCCCATGTCTCTACGTTCCCCCTTATCTCCTTACTTGGGGAGAAACTAACAATTCTAAGCCTCAATCAGAAAGAGTATCATTCACTTCATCATTAATACATTAGAAGACAAGTTGCCAATGGAAGAGTATCTCTGTCTTTATAGTATATAAAATTAAACTCTAATGCTTTATAGAAATATACCTGAGATCATAGTACTTGATTATGTTTCTTTATCTCATTCTCCAACATTTCCCCAGTTGTCTTCTTATTTTCTCACACTAAGGGTTATGAACAACATAACCTTCAACAGCACTGGTGTATTCCTTAGAACAAAATCCAATTCAAGACACTTCTGCTAGAATGGACATCTCTCACTCAGGAATATACTATTTTACATAACATGATTCTAAATTTCAAATATACACATCTGCCTTTTTATGGAGAGTGCATCTCTCACTCAGGGAAATGCCATTTTTTATAACAGGATTCTAAATTGTAAATACACACACACACATATCTGTCTTTTTTATTCCTAAGACACAGGACACTTAAGTGCCACCAATCATGTTGTAAGTCACCTGTAAAGTCAATGAACTTTTCACAATTACAACAAAACCTAAAACATTATGGACAAATAAATATTATGTATGAGGCACTGGAACCCAATTATTCTGAGAAAGGTCATGTTCTACAATCCTTTCTTTCTTATTTGCCATTTCTATTCTGACACCATGTAAGCTAGGAATGATGAATAGGGAAAGCTCATTATCTGAATGACATGGTATATTCCACATTAAGGATTAACATTTCTGATTAGCTGCTCAAAGAGAAATTCAATCACTGAAACAGGTCTAATGTCTCAAGAATAAAAGGTAATCCCAGACAGCAAGTATCACTGACACTCAGACTCCTGTGGTTTCAATACAAGCAACATGAAATCATTTCTCCAAGAATGACACAGCTTTGTCTACATGACAAGAATATTAAAATACAGTCTTTTTGTATATATGGCTCCTACCCATATGAGTAAATTCTTCTTTCTCCGTATCTCAATTCGAAGAATAATACTTCAACTCAGGGGGATTGAAAATCCACAGAGGAGACAAAAGAGAAGCCGAAAGAGAAATGAAAGGTACACAATGAAAGGAAGAGAGATAAAAATCTCATTACTCTTTTTTAAAGGAGGTCAAGTGAATTAAAATTTATTCTATTAATGAAAAGGGATTAAAAATAGAAGATAAAAAGTCAGCTCTGTGAATTTTTTAAAAGGCATAGATTAACAAAAACATATAGGAATAGATATCCTAGATAATTTTTTCTCAAAAAACCTTAATAAACCAAGTTTCTACATATGTATGGTTGCTTCAAGATGATCCGTGAGGACATGTAACTTCCCATAAGATGAATGAAAACCCAAATATGTTGGTAATTTGGTAATTGCTCAGTCTGCCAGAACAAAATGAAGACTTGTAGAATCTCAAATCCAGGGGTTATTCTCCAATTATTCATTCGTTAATTATTTGTACATATAGAAATGTCACCCTGAATGTACGAAACATCATGCTGGGTATACTGGGAGATAGAAAAGTGACTAAGACAAAGGCCTTGCCCTCAGGTGTTCATTTTCACCTACCGTGAGGTAAGTACTTGAACCTATGTGATTGGTGAGGTGGAAAGATGGTAGTTCTCTCAATAGACACAGGGAAGTGTGGAATAGAGTGGATTCAGAGGAGGATAATATAATGAGTTTAATTTTGAGCAAATTGATTTTGAGATAACTATGAACATTTAATTTGAAATATTCAATAGGTATTTGGAAATGTTTGACTGGAGGTCAGGAGAGAGACTTGGATTGGATTTACAGATCTGTAGTTCATCTACATAAGATGATAATTAAACCTCTGGACATTAATAAGGATACTAAGTAAGAGAATAGAGAGAGAAGAAAGAAGCCTCAAAGCAGATTTGAGTTACACTCAAAGTTAGTGGGTATGATGTGGATTAAAAAACTACTAGAGAAGCCTGAGACCAGTGAGACCAGCAGGAATAGAACCAAAGGAGAGTAAAAACATTTAAATCTGGAGAGAAGACAGGATGGAATAGGGGGAAGAAGGAGGAGGAAAAGTCATCAATAGTGTCAAATGCTACAGAAAGGTCAAGAAGGATAAAAATTGAATAAAGAGAATTAGATGTGACAACTAAATGATTACTGGTAACTTGAGGATTAGTGTCAAGCTCATTGACCTGTACTTTGACAGACAACATTCTATTCCTTTTCTTTTAGAAGATCAACACATCTTTCCTTCTACAATTCTATGGTACCTCTTCTGCTCTCCTTGATTCCTACAAACATGGGGGAAGCTTAGTGGTGAGGAAATTCAAAACCATGCCAAAGGTCACTTGAAGAAACTAGGTAAAAGATACCTAAAGGAAACCCATTTGTCTCCAATTATAACTGTCACATGGAAGAGGAAGATGTTGTTTCACTTGACTACAGAGGGTAATTTTGACTCAAATGTGTAGAATTTGCCAAGAAAGCAAATTTTACATGGAGATGATAAATGAATCAATCAATATTTATTAACTTTCTACTATGTGCCAGGTATTATGCTAAGGACTGGGGATATAAAAAGAGGAAAAAGATAGCCCCTGCCCTCAAGTTGCTTACAATCTGATTTTAAACATATAGAGCTATGTAAAATAAAATGGATTGCTTCAGGAGTGAGGAAGTTCTTGCTAGTTGAGTATCTGTAAGCAGAGGTTTTATGACCAGTTTCAGAGGTTTTTGAAATTTAGTAATGTCGAGGAGATTACTATATAATTATGTCTTGGATTAGATGATTTCTGAGGTCATGTCCAACTCTATAGTTCAACAGTTCTATGGGTCTTTCTCTGAAGTTCATGAAATCTACCCTTTTAAAGTTAGGGAATATGTAAAAAACTTCTTCTCCTTTTCTTTCCTATACAGACATTGTGAATTTTACTTTTTTTTGGAGAGGCAATTGGGGTAAAATGACTTGCCCAAGGCCACATGGCTAGTTTTTGTGTTAAGTGTTCAAGACTGGATTTGAACTCAGGTCCTCCTGACCCCAAGGCCAGTGCTCTATTCACTGCACCACCTAGCTGCCCTGTCATTGTGAATTTTAAAATGACATCATCACTGCCTTCTGAAGAATGTAACCTCCGTTTTCCTAACCAAGTCAAATCAATAAGCAAGTCAACAAGCATTTATTAAGCCCCTATTATGTGACAGGTATAATGCCAAATATTGAAAATACAAAGGTGGGCGGGGCAGGGAGTCCTTACTTTCAAGGAGCCTGCTAGGGAAGATAACAGGCAAGTCCTATATAAACAGGGCCAGTTGGAAATAAACTCAGATGGAAGGCATTAGCATTAAGGGGGGGGGGGGCTAAATTACCTTCTTTTTACTCATCAAAATCAGGTAATGAATAATAAATCCTTTTGTCAATTGTTCTACTTTCTGAAACAATATTATCAGCATGAGTCAAATACTTTTAACTTCAATGCTTTAAATCGTAAGAAAACTCCACAGATCTATATCTGGACCATGATTCTCAGGAAATGAAGCTTCACGCAGAGCCTCTATGATCTGTTTCAAGCATCGTCATCTCATTGCTCCATTGGTCATCTCCATCATGCATCCTTCCATAAGTTCTTGAACTCCATAGAGGATTATTATCTTCTCAAGGTCACTCTTTTGTCTAATTTGTTGAGCAGGGTGTAGGATTCAATTGACCAATTCAAGAGATTCATCACTTTACACTATATCTTAGTTATATCTATATTGTACTTACTGCATTTTAAAATCATTAGTTCAGCTTTATTATTACCCATATTATGAGTATTGGCATGTAGAAAACTGAGGTCATGACTGATCTTATCCTTGGCATATGAGAGTTGATTTTTACTGTTCTTCCTGGTTATCTTCTTCCACAAATTACTGGGCCCTCACACTGTCATTCTTCTTCCTGCACTATACTTGCTCTGTATAGTTGGCTATAAAGATAGAATATTCACAATACAAGAAATACAAAGTATATAATAAGACATATGTACAAAGTAAGGTCAAAGAGAGAGCAACAATAATCATAGATCTAGGTCTAACATTCCTCCTTTAGTTTAATGAACTCTAAATTAGAATAGAAGGTCATCAAGCAATTTGCTTTCTTCCCACCCTCCACTAAATTTCCTCTAAAAGAACCCATCATTACAATGTGTTCAACCTTGGTTCAAAAACTCAAATCTCATCATCTGACACTGTCTTCTCTCACTACTGACTTCCCATATCTTCCTGTTTCTTAGAAAAGTTCTACCTTCAGCTGACAGCAATGAAGAAAATAATTCCTCTGGCTGCCTAAGACATTCAGTCTCTTGCCCAGAACTTTATCAATAATGATTCCCAGCATTCTAGTCTAGAAGACTCAGAAAATCATACTGTCACCAATAAGAATGGGAAAATTGGGAATGGAAGCCAAATAAGGAAAAAAGAAGGAAGATGATGAATCATTTTAAATATGCTAACTTTGAGATGAAGACTAGAATCCTATTAGAATACCCAAATGTTGATGCTTATTGCTGCAAACCTTTGAGATAAATTTGAGATGAATTTCTACCTGTGAATATTTTAGCATATTTAACCTTACTATTTCTGTCACTTCCATTACTGTAATTAGTATTCTGTTATTTTATTCTTCTTCTGTAATTATTCTAATGCTTCATTATTTCAGGAAGGACACTTTGGTTCTACTCTTCAACTAAACTCAAAAAAACATTTATTAAATGTCCAATATGTTCAAGGCACAAATACAATAAATTACAAAAAAAAATCCTCCCCTCAAAGAGTTGGCTATAAAGATAGAATATTCACAATACAAGAAATACAAAGTATTTAATAAGACATATGTACAAAGTAAGGTCAAAGAGAGAGCAACAATAATCATAGATCTAGGTCTAAGATTCCATGAGACTGCCTTTCTAATTTTGTTTTCTACTACTCTTCTGATATCCTATGTTCCAGTAAAAGTAGAATGCTGTTTCTTGTTTTCATCCTACCTTCTTCTCTCTCTACACATTCAGGTAAGACATTGACACCTTCACTCCATATTTCTCCATGTTGAAATCCTCTTCTTCTTTCTATACCTACATCCTTTTGCAAAATCTTTGCTATTCCACCAAACTAAGAATTCTCTCTCAATTATCAAACTTTCTTTGAACACTTTGTCTAGATTTCTTTTTTGTCCTTACCACCTTCTACCTAATTATTATGCTTCTTTGTGTCATGTGCCTCCAATACACTCCCACCACAATTAGGTTATAAGATCCTGGAGCTCAAGAATAATGTCATTTCCCTAGTACCTAACAAAGTGCCTGGTATAGAGTTTAGTAAATAGTTATTGAATTCAGTTGCCTGGGGTGAAATTAATATATCACCAACACCATCAAAATCATCATGATTATCCATTATTAACATGAAAAAATTTAGAAGTGTAGTGTCCTGCTAAATTCTATAAAATCAAAGTTCCTTCCAACTCTAAACTCTGAAATTTATGCAAACAAGAAAAAGTGAGAGGTTCAGCCCCTAAACTGTCTAGAAGTTTAAATTTTGCTTCTAGAAAAAAGTCCTCTATGCACAAAGTTTTGATACTAATCTACCATTATTAAAACACATTTTGAAGTTTTTGTCTTGTTTTGTTAAATACAGGGATCACATGAATGCCAAATTATGACGGTTTTTTCCCATTTAACCCCTATTATAAGCAGTGTCACACATTTGGAAGACAGCTGGCCAGTTGTATAGCCAGGAGAAAAAAAAGATGTGTTCTCTATAAAGTTAACTGGTCTAATTTTTAAAATTGTACTAATACAAAGATTTCATTGGTTTAAAGAGCTCTCAATAAGAAGCCACCTTAACCAATGCAGTCTGAGAGAGTTGCCTAAAGCACTGAGAGTTGAAATGCCTTGTCCAGGATCACACAGACAATATATCAGAAGTAGCACTTGAACCAAGGTATTTAGGCTACCTTTCTATTAAATAGCCCAGGGTCACTACTCCTGACACCTCACCTTCCCACAGAGCAATCACCTCCCACGCTGGGGCTGAGTAGGCTGGTGAGAGCTCAAAATATCAAGCTGGACTAAACTATTCTACTGTTTCATCTTCTTGTCATGCTGCATTACTTCCTCTATCCAATGTTTCCTTTGGTTATGGTAATAAAGACAAAAGAATTATTACTTTGGAAAATGATGTTGATCATATATACAATTGCTATATAGGGCTACTCACCACCTCTATGACTTCATCCTTCCCTGGACACAACTTCCCTACTAGAATGTAATGATATCTTCTCCACTATAATAAAACTACTTAATGACAGGTATTATATTTTGCATTTATATGCACAGCCCTTAGCATAGTGCCTATCACATAGTAAAAGCTTAATAAAAGTTTTTACATTATTAATAGATGCTGTTGCATTCATTCTTATGTTCCTGTCTGCAAGGTGAGCCAAACTGCTTTTCATCCAGTTCTACATGGGGATTATTAAGCCTGCACTTCATTTGAACCAAGCTTTATAAATTTAGCTAATAGTTCAATACAACACAACTAAAACAGCTAGGGTCCAGAGTCAAATTGTATTGTTTTAGAATTGTTATTTAAATTTTAAAAACACTATGAAACAAGGAGAATTTACTTAAAATGGAACTTCACTAGAGAAAAAAAGGTATAGAATATCTTTCAAATTAATCAAATTACATTGTTGACTACAGTTTGATGAAGGAAATACTTTCATCCAATAATTTCCATCAAATAATACATTAAAATGAACTGGACTGTTGCCTGGATGGACATGGTGGTTTTTAAATATTACTGCTAACTAATTAATATTTTAATTTTAAAACATATTAAAATAAATTTATATCAATATGATATGGTATATTAATATATGTTTAGTATAAATAAAATAATTTTAATTTATTTTTTAATCAAAGCAACTTTTGTACACTGATCAAGAATATATCACCATCCTATAATAATACAAATATAAAAGTACTACTTCTTTGTGTCCTTTTGCATATAAAATAATAAGTTTGAAGAACAGAATGTCACCTTATAGGTTTTTCTACCACAAGATGTCTTAAATGCATATGTCAAAATGAAAAAATAATGATTGCTCGAAATATATAATAGGGTTATGTTCCTTTGAAAATCTACTGATTGGGAGTGCAGCCAACATGGAAGAGTAAAAGCAGGAATTTACTTGAGCCGCTGCTCCAACCACTTCCAATACCTATAAAAAATTACTCTACACAAAATTTAGAGCTACAGAACCCACAAAGTGACAGAGAGAAACAAATCTCCCACTGAAGGCGGCCTGGCAGGCCAACAGAAAGTGTCTATCATGCAGGGTTGGTAGCAGAGTTCAGTCTTGGGCAAGCCATGCAGGCCCAGACATGAGGCAGCCTTGACCAGTGGCACAGACTGGCCAGAGCAGACTTCAGGAGAGTGAATCACTGGCAGCTGTGGCAGTTTCCAGACTTCTCAATACATAAATGCCAAAGAGAAAGTAAAAGGTCAGTTGGGAACCCTGTTGATCCAGGGTGAGAGAAGAGTGTAGTCTGGACCCTGCCACTGGGACAGCAGAGGTGGCAGAGGTGTGGCAGCTGCATCTTCTCCAACGTGGCTGCCTCCAGAGCTCCTGGCCTGCAAATCACAGGGAGACCAAGTGACTATTCAGAGGGTAATTGCTCTTGCTTTGACCTGCTTGGAGCTGGGGGCAGTCTTGGGAAATAGTCTTGGGGTGAGGAAAGCCAGCATGCCAGAGCTTGGGGTGGCTGTAGAGAGGGGACCCTACTCATAGCTCTGACAACAGCTCTGACATCAACTGGGAAAATCCCAGCAATTTGGGACAAAGCTCCCCTCTCTGGAAGCAGAGTTCTACTGTGGCAAAAAGCTCAAAAGTCAAGTAATTGAGTGGCAACATGAGCAAGCAAAGGACGCAAAGCAAACACAGCAATCAAACCTTACATTCCTATTTGGGGGGAAAAAAAGAATCAAAGCATGGAACAGGAGGAAGACAATGAAATTAGAACTCCTGTACCAAAAGCTTCCAAGAAAAATATGAACTAGTAACAGGCCATAGAGGAGCTCAAGAAAGATTTTGAAAACCAAATAAGTGGAGGAAAAATTGGGAAGAGAAATGAAAATGATGCAAGAAAATCATGAAAAAGAGAGTCAACAACCTCACTAAAGAAAATAACACCTTAAAAATAGACTAACTCAAATGACAAAGGTAGCTCAAAAAGCCAATGAGTACAAGAATGCCTTAAAAAGCCAAATTTGCCAGATGGGAAAAGAATCTCAAAAGCTTACTGAAGAGAATAATTCCTTCAGAATTAGATTGGAGCAAATGGAAACTAGTGACTTTATGAGAAATCAAGATACTATAAAATAGATCCAAACAAATGAAAAAAATAGAACGCAATGTGAAATATCTCATTGGAAAAAACACTGACCTAGAAAATAGATACAGGAGAGATACCTTTAAAATTATTGGACTACCTGAAAGCCATGATCAAAAAAAGAACCTAGAAATCATCCTTCAAGAAATTCTGAAAGGAAATTGCCCTGATGTTTCAGAACCAGAGGGCAAAATAAAGGTTGAAAGAATCCACTGATCACCTCTTGAAAAAGATTTCAAAAAGAAAACTCCTAGAAATATTATAGCCAGGTTCCAGAGTTCCTAGATCAAGGAAAAATATTACAAGCAGCCAAGAAGAAACAAATTGAATATTGTGGAAACACAATCAGGATAACACACTATCTAGCAGCTTCTACATTGAAGGATCAAAGGGCTTGGAATATGATATTCAAGAGGTCAAAGGAGCTAGGATTAAAACCAAGAATCACCTACCCTGCAAAACTGAGTGTAATGCTTCAGGAGAAAATATGGTAATTCAATGAAATAGAGGACTTTCAAGTATTCTTGATGAAAAAAACCAGAGCTGAACAGAAAAATTGACTTTCAAATACAAGAAGCAAGAGAAGCATGAGAAGGTAAACAGGAAAAAGAAATTATAAGGAACTTATCAAAGCTGAACTATGTGCATTCTTACATGGAAAGACAATAATTGTAACTCATGAGACTTTTCTCAATATGAGGATAGTACAAGTGAATATTCATGTATATATGTATACATACAAATATATGTATGAATGGGAGGGTATATGTGCATATAAATACATATGTGAGTGGGTGTATATGTGTGTACATGTATACATAGAGGGCACAGGATCAGTTGAATAGGAAGGCATGATATAAAAAATAAATTAAGAAGTGAGAGAGGAAAATAATGGGAGGAGGAAAGGAGAGATAGAATTGGGTAAATTACCTCCTATGAAAGAGGCAAGAGAACACTGTTACAACGGAGGAGAAGAGCAGGAAGGGAAAGGGAATGGGTCAACCTTACTGTCATTGAATTTGACTTAAGTAGAGAATAACTTACACACTCAATTTGTATCTTACCCTACAGGAAAGTAGGGGGAAAGGGGATGAGAGGGAGAGGGATGACAGAAAGGAGGACAGATTGGGGGAGAGGGTAGTTAGAAGTAAACACTTTTGCAAAGGGACAGGGTCAAAGGAGAAAATTGAATAAGTGGGGGTGGAATAGGATGGAGGGAAATCTAGTTAGTCTTTCACAGTATAACTACTATGAAAAGCTTTGCATGACTACATGTGTACAATCTATATTGAATTACTTGTCTTCCCAGTGGGGGTGGGTGAGGAGGGAAGAAGGGAAAGAATCTGGAATTCAAAGTTTTAAAAACAAATGTTTTAAAAAACTGTTTTTTACATGCAACTGCGAAATAAGATATACAGGCACTGGGGTATAGAGATCCATATTGTCCTACTAGGGGGAAATGGGAGAGGATATAAGAGATCCAGATTGGGGGAAGCAGTATTCAGTAAGCTTGCCATCTTGGGGTGTGGGGTAGGGGAAAGATGGGGAAAAATTTGTAACTCAAGATCTTGTGGAATTCAATGTTGAAAACTAAAAATCAATCAAGTGAAAGGAAAAAACTCTACTGATTATTAATATCAGATAAGTAATAAAAAGGAGAAATAGATTCATCAATTATATTTTCACTATGATGATAGAGAACCAGTGCAGATTCCAAGCTGAAGAGAGATTCTCCAGAAATGGTGTGTTCTCCAAGTTACTGTTGTTTGGATTTAGCATTATACCTATTAACTCAAGTCCCAAAATATTGCAGATCATTCTAAGTCATATTTATTGCTCAATAAGAGATTTCTCAAAAGAGGTTTACATAACTTCACAGAGGAATAAATAAATGAATGAATAAAAAATGAATGAATAAGTATTTAGTAGGAACTTGCTATGTATAAATCACTGTCTTTAATTACTGGGGATACAAAGAGAAAAACAAGATGGTCTTTGTTTTCAAAGAGTTCACATTATAATATGGGATACACATCCCAGGATTCCTAGGGTACAGCAGCAAAGCATTTAGTAATGCATCTCTGTTTATGTTATTTCCGTTGATAAAACTATCTTCATATTTGATGTTTAACACATTTGACAAAAGCCAAGGACTTTGGTGGCAAGAACTTTCTTATCCTAGTTTTCAGTAGCTATGACAGCCAAGAAGACAGGGGCTATAGAATCTGCAGATGCAATCACCAGGTAGCACCTCCAAAAAATTGATTCCCTGGATAATGGATATCAGGTAGAAAGAGAGCTGATGGTCTGGGGAGTACTGCAGTTCCTAGTGCTTTGGGACTGAGGGTTCTGGGCTTTCTCCATCTAGTCCTGAGGGGAGGCAGTTGTTGAGTTGGTGGTACTGGTTTTGTCTCCTGTTTTTCCTTCAGAGTATCTTGCTACTTCAGCTTCAGCTTGCTTTCCCTGTGAGTAGAAGTGTTAGCAGCTGGCAGAGATGGATGACCCCCTTCTCCACAGGAGTACCTAACCTAGATAATGACTACAAATACTGGACTAGAAATAGGCCTAATGGGGGATGAGAGTGCTTCCATTCCCAAGTCCTTTTCTTCCCACCACTGGATTGGTGTTGGTGGAAATAAGAGTGATATGTCCATTCTCCACAGGGTTTGTTCTCCTTGATAATATCATCAGGAAGCAGACTAGAAATAGTTCCAGGCTCTGTGTAAACCAAAGTATTTTAGCAGCACTTTTGGGAGGAAGAAAAAGAACTAGAAAAAATATATGCCCTTTAAAATCAGTCCTTCAAAAAGGTTCATTTTTGCAACGTTGATGTTATAGTATAAATTGTTCTGGTTCTGCTCACTTCACTGTCCATCAGTTCATTCAAACTTTTTGTGTTTCTCTGCAACTACTTCATCATTTCTTAGACTAAAATAGCATTCCAGTACATTCATATATCATAATTTGTTCCCATTCCCTAATTAATGGGCACAACCTTACTTACCAGTTCTTTGCCACTACAAAAAAGAACTATCATAACTATTTTTGTATGCACAGGATCTTCAACTCCTTCTTTGGTGTCTTCATGCTATAGGCCTAGTAATGGTATCACTAGGTCAAAGGATAAGTAGAGTTTAGTAACTTTTACAGAATGGTTCCAAATTGCTTGCAAAGTAGCTAGATCATATGGAGTCATGATTCCAGAATAGCAAGAAATGTGTCTTATTTCCCCATTATACCTCCTCCACAAAGATTTAGAAAATAAGCCAAACTGAATTATGATTGGAAAATCCAAGAAAAAGGCACAGTGGGCCATTTTTTTACTAGCCCTGCTTAGCTTAAGGAGACAGACAGGTCTGTGGACACTGGGTGCAGAGCCTACACAGGAACATGCTCTGTGCGTGACTGAGGCAAGAAGAAATTCCAAGGGATCCTTGTATTAGCCCAGGGTATAGGAATGGGTGCATCTAACAGCAGTGTTAGCCACTACTCAGTTCTGGGCCATAGATCCAGGGCAGACTAAGGAGGGGACCTGCAGCTAGAGTTGACAGAGAAAAGTGATCATGGTCAGCCATAGGCCCCAACTGTGCATTGTGTGACGAACAAGTTCAGAATCAGTCACTACATGGCTCTGATCTCAGGAGCAGAGAAAGGACCCATTTCTAGCTTCCAGTCCAGGCTGAAGCCTACAATGGAATAGCCTGGGCAAGAATTCCAAACGGAATGGGAGTCTGCCATCCAGTCACTCTGAATCTGCAGAGCCTCCCAATGATAGCCTAGTTTACTGAAACTTCCAACACTGTACAAACCAACAGACCCAAACCTGAGTCAGGAATTTACAGAGCTCAGACAAGGAGGGCAGTGAGCAGATCTTGCCTCATGTCACGTATCTTTGGAAAAACTGAAAGTTTAAAGGTTACCCAGCCTGGGCTGTGAAAGCAGCAGAAATATAAAGGAGGATAGTTCAGCCCAGACATATTCCCCCAGAAACTCCCCCTCCCCCAAGAACTCAGTCCTAATGTAAAATCCAAAATCATGAAGAAGGCATGGAAGAATAAGCAAACACACAAGAATAGAAAAGTACAAGACACAAGCCCAGAGGAAAAGAATGACTCAAGAACATCTACAAGTCAGACTCTAGAAACAGAAGATGCCAGTGCACTACTGCTCTAAATAAGGAGAGAAAATCTCAATCATTTCCTGAGAGTAAAATAGGGCCACATCTCAATGGGAAAATTGGAGGGAAAGGAGAGAGGGAAAAGAAGGGGAAAGAAAACAGAGAGTAGAATAAGAGAGCAAAACAAACCCTAAGATCAGAGGAGAAGATCATAATGAGGAGATTAAAGGGGAAAAGGGACAAGAATCTGTGATAAAAAGAATGGATTGTAGCTCTCTATTGATCCAGGAGCCAGATTCCATAACCCAGCCTGTCCCTGTTCCATGGTTTCCACACCGGTCATTTGCACATAGGTCAGTTTTGCGATTTTGTACTGTAAACATGATCTATTTTTGTTTCTTAGATTTCCAGTCACTGCTCAAGCTGGAGTGATCTGAACTATTCCTTTGCAGTAATTGTTAGGGGAGCAAGGCTTCATTGCTTCCTCTTACTTTCACATCTTGGTTTGTCTCTCAAATTTGCTTTCTTTTCATTTCTACCCATTGGCCCAAGCTCTCCTATGTCTGGTCAGGCAGAACCTGACTAATTTCTTGTTTCTATGATGAACTCTATTCATTAGCATAATTAAAGTACTGAATTTTAAAATAAAAGGAAATAGTTTTATAATAGTAACTAAAAGTGTCCCACATGACCATGCATTGTATTTAATCAAATGGCACCTCTTAATGTGAAGAATGAATGGGGTAAAATTATAAAGTACTCTCTGTGTACCAAACACTATATTAAAGTACTGGGGATACAAAAAAGAAAAAATGAAATGGTCCCTACTGTCAGCCTCTTCACACTCTAAATTGGGGAGAGAACACATCAAAAGAAAGTTCAGCTATAGAGAGAAAGGAAAGGTCCAGGGATCCCTAAGTCTAACAAATTGTAGGATTTGATACCTAGCTTATACATGTCCCTATGACTGTGATTCTATCTCTTTAGATGGAGGCAAACATCATGGCATCAGAATGACAAATACTAATTTTTTCCTCCTATCTAATTTCAACTTCTTTCATTAGTGTGAAAATCATTATTTCTCATTATTTCTGCCCTTAAATTTTGTGAGGAAATTGATCTGCAATGAAGAGAAGTGCCTGAATGGAGGTAAAAATCAAATCAATTTGAACAAAATTGGTTATTTTCTTTTTCTGAGTATGAATTGTCGAAAATTATAGGCGTGAAAATTTCACAGAATCACCAATTTTGAGAATTGGAAGAGACTTCCATAGATAGTCATCTAGTTCAAAGGAGGCTTGATATGAATTCCCAATTGTAACACTTTTATTTTATTTATTTATTTATTTTGCTTTTTGGAGGTGGGAGGGCAGGGCAATTGGGTTTAAGTGACTTGCACAAGGTCACATGGCTAGTAGGTGTTAAGTGTCTGAGGCCGGATTTGAATTCAGGTCCTCCTGACTTCAGGGCCAGTGCTCCATTCACTGTGCCACCTAGCCACCCAAAATACTTTTTTTTTAAATCATAATTCTATTTGCCCTCAGCTTACCTACTTAGTATTTGATCAAATATGCTTTCCAAATAAACTTTATTCATGCTCCAATCCATTAGCATTTTAACTAAACTATCCTTCATAATTAGTGTACTCCAGAAATAATAATATTCTACTAGGAAAAAAGCCTTTGGCAATTAATCAAGAAAGTTGAGTTTCCTAACTGCACACTGTGTGACCTTGGACAAGTCAGTTGCAGGGTTTGAGCCCAATCTCTATGGTTCCTGCAAATTTTGAAGTTCTCTTCTTCAGTGTACTTCAGGGAATGACTGAATCTCAGAGTTGTTAAAAAAAAAAAAAAACAATCCTCAGCAACCACTTCATTCAACCTGCACCTAAAGAGAAATAACCAATAAAACATCCCTAAGAAGTGGCAAAGTGGTTAATAATAATAATAATAACTTTATATGGTGCCTACTATGTTCCAGGCACCTGCTAAATGTTTTATACTTATTATTTCAATTGATCTTTGCAACAGCATGGTGAGATAGGTGCTATCATTATCCTTATTTTACAGATGAGGAAACTGAGGTTAAGTGACTGTAGAAGTAGCCACACTGGCGTACCCAAGATGACTCCTAGTACAAATTCTTAGATCTGCTTTACTAGGAAAAATAGCTGTTTAAGGGATCAACATTTTTTTTAAATTACATTCTCTTGTTCAGGGGAAAAGTCAGCACCCTGAATTCAGAGAAAATATAAACACAGAAAATAAAAGCAGAAAAAATAAAGACCAATAGACAGGGCTTCTAACTGTCTGAGAAATTAGCACAGATCAACAGACAAATTCAACTGTCTGACCAAGGCAATACATACATAGTTACCAGAGAAAGAAGCACCAACATCTGGGTTTTTCAAAGCTGGGGGGACTCCTTAATGGCTACCCAGATTCTTATCTGGTCAAATCACAAGGAGACTCTTCAAATGTGTGAGCCCCAAAGCAAAATGCTAGACTCAGAGTATATATACCTTTTAGAGACTAAACTGAGCCTAACTCATTGCCTAATTTGAAATTAACAAAAGGTGTGAAAGCCTTCCTACAACCAAACCTCCCCTAAGCAAGCTTCCCTTAATGGGCTCCACATGAGGTTTATTAATGGGCAGGGGAAGATCTTATATCCCATTAACATTACAGTGACTTGCACAGAATAACACAGCTACTATTTGTCTGAGGATGGCTTTGAACTCAGGTCTTCCTCATTCTACTTGAAGAAGTCAAGTTATGGTGATGGAATCATAGATTTAAAGTTACAAAGGGGCTTAAACTTTTTTTTTAATCCTACACTTTCATTTTTAGATGTAAAGAAAAAGAGACTAAGATAGGTAAAGGGGCTTGCTCAAATTTCCACAAAGGATCTCAGACCTAAGACTAAGCATTTCACACTGGAATGGAAACTTTTTCTTTATATCAAACTAAAATCTGCATCTCTCTGGGGTTCATGTATTATTAGTCCTAATTCAGTCAAGCAGGACAAGCCCAAAACCTGATCTACATAACAGTCCTTCAAATTTTTAAAAACATTTATCCTCTCCCTCTAAGTTCTGTCTTCTCCTTTAACCAATCAATCCACCTATGAATTGGTTTCTGGCATTCTCACCATCTAATTCACCCTACTCTGGATGTAGTTGAGTTTTGCTTTTTTTTTTCATTGAAAGAATATTGAATTATTTTTAATTTATGAAATTATGAAATGGGACTGAGCCTGAAGTCAGGAAGTCTCATCTTCCTGAGTTCAAATCTGGCCTCAGAAACTTACTAGTTGTGTGACCCTGGGCAAGTCACTTAACCCTGTTTGCCTCAGTTTCCTCATCCATAAAATGAGCTGAAGAAGGAAATGGCAAACAGATCCAGTATCTTTCCCCCAAAAAAAACCAAATGGGGTCATGAAGAGTTCAACACATCTGAACAACAAATATATTTTTATTTTGTTCATTTAAAAATATTACTCTGAGATTTCCCTAGGTTTTTCCAAACTGCCAAAAGGATCTATCATATGGAAAATCATGTTAAGAATCCTTGTGATAGTACAGGCACTTCAGCTGACCTTTGAAAGGAGCTGGGTATATTGAGGGGTTAAGGTAAAGTGGGAGGACATTCTAGGCATGTAGCAGAGCCTATGAAAGGCAACAGTAGGGGAAATGTAACGTCAAGCATGGTACGTGGCAAATCAGTCAGTTTGGGTGAAATGCAAAGTATGTGAAGGAGAGCAATGTACAAAAATCCTGGAAAGGTAGACTGGACCAAGAATCCAAAAGGCTTTAAAAGCCAAACGGAGATGTTTTTGCTTTTGTTTTTCAATTTGACTCTAAAAGCAAGAGGCAGCCAGTGAAGAATGTGAGCTAAAGAATGGCATGGTCAGATCTCTGCTTTAGGAGTGTGAATTTTGTAGTTAATTGGAGGATGACTTGGAGCAGTGTTGACATTAAGACATGGGCATCTAGGTGGCACAATGGATAGAGTACCAGGCCTGGAGTCCAGAAGATCTGGTTTCAAATCTTCCCTTAGACACTTACTAGCTGTGTGATGCTGGGTAAGGCACTTAATCCTGTTTGCCTCAGTTTCCTCATCTATAAATTGAGCTAGAGGAGGAAATAGCAAACTACACTAGTATCTTGTCCAAGAAAGCCCCAAATTGTGTTGTGAAGAGTTGAACACAACTGAAATGATTCAAGAACTTGAGACAGAGACATCAATTGGGTAGCTCCGCCAAATGAGAATCTGAACGTAGGTGAGTAAAGAAGGGTTACTATGGCGGTTAAAATTAATTTGAGTGACTGAGAAAATGGCAGTGACTATCAGAAATAAAGCAGTCAGAAAATGAAAGGCTTTGAAAGAAAAATTAGAGGTCTGGAGGCATAGTAATACTAAATCTCAAATACTACAAGGCAGTATTTGTCAAAACTCTGATGTCTGCTTAAAAATATAGTAAAAATAAATCAGTGGAACAGAATATTTACACAACATAAAGAAGAAAATGAACCACAAAACCTTTGGTAGCATAAAATCTTCAGTTGTTGGGTTAAGGACTTTATTAGACAAAAACTGCTAGGGAAACTGGAAATAACTGTACTAGAAATTAAGTTTAAGCAAAGGTATCTCTGTCTGTCTCCATCTCTCTCTCACACACACACACACACACACATACATACACCACAATACACTAAAAATAGATACATGGAGTAGATATCAAAGCTAATAGAAAAAAAAGTTTCAGGAAGAAGAATCTTTCATGACTATGAATAGGAGAAGAGTTAATAACCAGACAAGGGATAGAAATATATGATCATAAAAGAAAAATTGAACACTTTTGATTACATAAAATTGAAAGGGTCTGGGGTTTTTTTCTGGTTGATTTTTGTTTTTGTCTTACAGAAACTGAATCCATGCAATTAAAATGAGAAGAGAATATAATTAACTGGTGAGAGAGCAGATTGTGCAGCAAGTTTTTCTAATAAAGGTCTCATAACTAAGATGTATAGAGATTGATTTTAAAAATTAGAATAATATTTGTTCCTTATCAAGATATATAAACAAGCAGTTTTCAAAAGAAGAAATCTAAGATATTTATAGACACCATCATCCCCCATCTCCCATGTTCATAGCGTTGGAATTATCTTTGACTCTTTTCCCTCATTTCTCACCCTGAACCATGTGCTTTATAACACCCCTCACAAAAACCCTCCTCTCTTTTCCTCCTATCCTTTTCTGCTGTGATCATCAATTGCAGGCTATGAATATTTCCTATTTTTATATCATGGTATTTAGAGTCCATAAGTGTACCTTAGGCATAATCTAGTAGAATGCTCTATTTTATTGATAAAGAAACTATGACTTACATACATCCTTCTGAATGATTGCAATAGCACCGTAACAGATCTTTTATGTTTCACAGACCACACTCCACCCAATTTGTCCTTCATGTTGTTACCATGTTAAAATCAGCATGGTGGGTCAGCTGATAGAGTATTGGACTTGAAGTAAAAAAGATATGGGTTCAAAAACTGCCTCAAACACTTACTAGCTATGCAGCCCTGGTCAAGTCACTTAATCTCTCTTGATTTCAGTTTCCTATCAGTACCTATATTCAGGTTGTTGGGAGGATAAAATGAGGTAATGTATGCCCAGGGTTTGGGAGATTTTATAGCCCTTTAACCCTCTCTCTCTCTCTCCCTCTCTCTCTCTCTCTGTCTCACTCTCTTTCTCTCTCTCTCTCTTTCTTTCTCACTCAATATATATATATATATTTATATGTGTGTGTATTATATATACACATACATACATACACAAATATGGTTGTGTATAACCAGACTAATTGTCCTTATTCATTCACAAACCTTTCTTTTGTCTTCAGAGTCAAGTTCAAATTCCTTAGCCTGGCATTCAAGGTCTGCCACAATCTAGCATCATCCCACTTCTCTAACCTTAGCTCACACTCCTCCCCATGATGTACTCTACTCTCCAATCAAAATGAACCACAATTTGTTCCCCCAAACACATTCTACCATTCCCTGCCCCTGGGCCTTTGTGTATTTTCTTTCTCCTTTTCCTCTCTTCCTTTAACTGTTGAAGTCCTACCTATCTCAAATAGAACCTCTTCTTTGAAGTTTCTTTGGCCACCTCAGTCAAGAATAACCATTTCTTTCTTGATTTTGCACTTCTTTGATACACTTGGCATATGCATGTTATTATAACTATACCCCTCCTAGACTGTAAGTTTCATGAGGACATGGACTTTGTCTCATTTGAACATGTTATCTCTCCCTTCCTAGGATTATACTATTCACACAATAGGTGTTTAATAAATTTTTGTTGAATTGAAGTAAAGTGATTTGAATGAACTGGAACTGGTTACTATTCTTAGAATGACAAGCCAGAATCGTAGGTGCACTGTACCTACCTCAAAGGTATGCTTACAACTTAATTTCCTCAGCAATAACAACAGCCCAATTGCAACCAATTTTCTGTCATTATTTGTTCATTTATATTAAATCCCCAATTCAAAGTGACTCAAATAGGACATTTCCATGTGAACATTTGGAAATTTATTTTCTTTCTCCTTCCATTTGAAGATAGGGGAATTCACATTTCAAAAGAGAGAACTATTTATGAATAAAATTCTAGAAAGCAAAGATTATTAAATATATGTTCAGATATAGTCATGATTAAGATAGAAAATGAAAATACATTAAGAATTGCAGGTGAGTCACAGCCACAAAATGATTCCTGATCTTGATGTGCTAAGTTTTGCTCGTTTCCTGATGCATCAAATATTTTTTTCATTAACAAAGTAATAAAAGACACTTTCATTCTAAATCTCGAGGTGCTCATTAATGTGTCATGAATATTCTTTGGGTGTAGAAATTGTCCTTTTAGTGTGTATTTAAAGACTGAATTTGGGAACTTAAAATTTAGGGTCAAAGACTTCAATTTTTCACTAATGTATCTTACAGTGAGATACATCACTCAACCAATAGACGTTCATTAAGTACCTGCTACCAGGCTTGGGCTGAATGCTAGGAATACAAAGACAAAAAACTAAAATTTCCCCTCCCCTCAGGGAGCTTGTATTCTTTTAAGGGAGACAGCATGTATGTATGTATACATGTAATATTGACAAGACATATCCAAAGTAAAATTTTAGTTGGAATGGCACTGATCCCAAGGAATTCAGGAATAGCTTCATATAAAAGGTGAAAGAATGACTTGTAAGAGGCAGAGGAGAGAAGAGGTACATTTCAGGTATAGAGGTGGAATAAGCAATGCAGAAGCATGAAACAGGCTATGCTATGTCATATGTGAGGGACAGCAAGGATGGTTTAACTGTACTCTAATATATCGGAGGGAGAGTGATGGGCAATAAAGTTGGAAAACTATTTTGCAACTTATCATTCTGAAGAATTGCCTTTAATACTAAAAAGTTGTGACTCCCACTCTGTTCACATAGTTGATAACCTGAATTCAGTTGTTCTTGACTCAGAGATTGGCTCTCTATCCATTACATCAGGATGCCTCTCAAAAACCTGCTCATGAAAGCAAGAGTGATTATCCATGCACTCCGGCCTTGTCCTTTGAAACTCAGCTGTCACATGTTCTGACCTACCCCACATGGCACACTCTTCCAACGCGGCAGTTAACTAACCGAATCATATCATCTATAGAGAAGAGAACCTGAGTTTCTCGCTTCCTTGCTTCTCACCATGAAATTGTCAAGATAGACAGAGGCAGAGGGGCATGCCTTGAAAAAACAGTGGAATAGGTATTTTTGTCTAAATAGGTTGGTGTAGCACCTCTGAATTACCTTCCATCTACCCTGTATATATCTCATATGTACTTACTTTTTTAACGTTTCCCCTTTCTCCTGCCCCATTAGATGTGAGATCTTAGAGGGCAAGGACTTTTGTTTGCCCTTCTTTGTTTCCCCAGCACATGATATGGTACCTCTCATATAGTAAGCTCTTTTTCTTTTTTTTTTTTGCAGGGTGAAAAGCAAGGCAATTGGGGTTAAGTGACTTGTCCAAGGTCACACCGCTAGTTAAGTGTCAAGCGTCTAAGGCCAGATTTGAAATCAAGTTCTCCTGACTTCAGGATCACTGCTCTATTCACTGTGCCATCTAGCTGGCCTTTGTAGTCAGTAAGCTCTTAATAAATGCTTATTGACTGATTGACATCTTTGGTGACTATGGGCATTGCCAACCCTGGCACAAGATTAATAACAATAAGAGCAACAATAATGACAGGTTTGCAAGGATCTTTACAAAGATCTCATTTTAAACTTATAACGGGGGCAGCTGGGTGGCCCAGTGAACAGAGCACCAGCCCTGGAGTCATTAGGAACTGAGTTCAAATCTGGCCTCAGACACTTCACACAATTACTACCCATGTGACTTTGGGCAAGTCACTTAACCCCAATTGCCCTCCAAAAAAAGAAAAACAATTATAACCATCCTGGGAAGCAGGTGTGATTATTATCCCTTCTTACAGATGAGGAAACTGAAACTGAAAGAGGCTAAGCGTGTATGTCACATATCCAGGAGGATTCTACGGCCAAATTAGGACTCAGGTCTTCCTGACTCCAAGTCCAGCACTCTATTCACTGCACCAACTAGATGCCTCCACAAATCTAAATTCCAATTTGGCCATTAGAGACCCTGTCCAATCCTGTAGGAAGGTGATATGCTTTATCGGTGAGGACAGATAGTTTACTTGACCACAAATAACCACAAAAATTCTTAACTATCCAGTTAAGACATTTTGGGGGTACATTTGGAAATAACTTCTTCCGTGTGAGCATGAGGTTTCTGGATAAACCACTGAATTTCCTTAATGTATAAGCACAACTTGTGAGGGTGCAAGAATCTCCTAGAGTATATGAAGACCTAAAGGAACTGAAAGGAACCTGTAAGAACTCAGAGATAAACTTAGGGGTCATAGTGATGAATATTAGAGACAATGGTCTATGGAACATGAAACCCTGCTTCTCCTACTAACAGACATGAGTGGGTTTGTATAAAAGATATTCTCTTGAAATAGTCAAAAAATGAATCTCCTAGATGTTCTGTGTTCCTTTAGTATTAAATGAGATAAAATATGTATAGCACTTTGCAAACTTTAAATCATATCAGTGATACTTATCACCATCATCATAATCATCATCATCATTAGCACTGTGAATATCATTAGCACAGGCGCTACCTTCTCCAGTGACCAACCAGACCCTTATTAAACCTATTCACTCTTTCATAGTACCTCCCTTTACAACCTTGCGGAGCTCAGGAAGTTGGAAGTTATGCAACTATTTTTATGCAACTGATTATGTTCCTAACGCAATAAAGGAGGGGAGAAACATAAAATATTGGTTTGTAAGTGAAGAGAAATTGCCTATTTTCTCACCTAAAAAGATAACAGTGTGTGGCTCCTTGAAATGCCCAGCTACGACAGTTGTTTGAAATTGGTAACAGGAAGTAGCTCAGGAGGTAAGATAAGTATTTCAGTGCAAGGGTTGAACCCACAAAAGAATCAAATTATACAGAGAGAAATGAGCATGAAAGGGAAATGTTACCAAGACAGATTAGATTCATCCTAAATTTCTAGTACTTAGAGGCTAATGCCTAAGTTTAAAATTCAACTTCAAGAAATATAATTTTTCTTATCTGTAAAATGAGGGAGATGGGCAAAATGGATTCTGACTTCCCTGCCACCTCTATATCTATAACATGATGGCCTTAGTTAGCGCCTTCTATATAATCAGCACTGTGCCATGGTTGTTATGCAAAAAAGTAAGATGCTTAAAATCAACTTTGGAGCTAGGATAGGGAGTTTAGATTGTGTGGCCTCAAGACATTTAGAAAATAATTGATGGAGGGCAGAAGACTACATAAAACATGGAACTCTAAAGTTCTGACTCATTGGCAGAACTCTACTACTCAAGAAACTCCAGTGGCTGGTACCTCTAGAACCAAATACAAACTTTTCATTTAAAACTCATCACAATCTGGTTCCAGTATACCCTTCCAGATACATTACATATCACTGACCTTCAAGCAGCTAGCAGCTGGTAGGATCAGGAAATGTTTGTGTAGGAGGAAATGCCTGAGGTGAACTTTGAAGGAGCCCGCAGATTTTCAGGGGTAGAGATGAAGATGGAATACAATATCTTTCTTATATATTTCTTATATGCCTAGGTACCCTTCTAAAAGGGTCAAGATGCTCTCAGAAGAAATGAACAATAAACACAATTATATAATCAGGACACCAATAAAAAATAAGGCATGCATGCTAATATCCATTTAGACATTAGCTATCTTTCTGCATCATTCTTTGGTATTTCACGAAATCATTTGCTTCAGGAAATCTTTTTGCTTCATAACTCAATTGAAGGGATCTGTCCTTAGAACATTGTCCACAAATTGTCCAGTTTGGTCCATTTAGAGACACATATCCATGATTCAATACCTAGATGACACAGTAGATAGACTGCCAGGCCTAAAGTCAGGAAGACACAAGGTCAAATCCAGCCTCTGACATCAACTAGCTGCGTGATCCTGGGCAAGTCATTTAACCCTGGTTGCCTCAGTTTCTTCATCTGTAAAATGAAGCGGAGAAGGAAATGGCAAAATACTCCAGTATTTTTGCCAAGGAAACCCCAAATGAGGGCACAAAGCATTGTATGTGATGAACAGGAACAACAATTGTTAATAGTGCCTGAGTGGGCCTTCTGACCTTGTTTCTATGGTAGATTGGCACATGGGCAGAGGTGTTTCTTTCAGTACAGCCACTTGCCAAGTTTAGGCCCCTTGCAGTAGTTACCTAGTAATGTTTCTGAAACCTACCGGGGAAAAGATTTAGTGCAATTTAGTGAGGCCTGACAAAAGCTACTCACACTGATTTTACAGTAATTATTTTTTTTTAATGGTAAAAACCAGTGCAAACCTTTTGCTGTTAACCTTATAATTACGAGGCCTATAGCAAGACAATCAGGTGAGGATACATGCAACTAATCTGAAGGTTTCAATTTTAACAAACCACATGTGCTTTCTACATTGTCCAAGTCCTATGGATGACATGAACAATGTAGTTTGTAAGTCCAAGAAAGGATCTTAAAAAGGATCCTTGATGACCTGTCCTCTAAAATGAATCTGATTTGCACTTGATACCAGAGAGAGATTTCAAAAAGGAAAAAAAATATTGAAAAGTTTCTTCATAACCTTAAAAAATAGTTCCACATGAGAAAGCCTCAATTCACCTTAAGAATTTAGCAGATAGTTATTTAAATATTGAAAGCCTTTGGATGCAGACATTTTCATGAAATTCATTTGTGACCTTTGGTCACTATTTTCACTGCCGCTACACAGTGGAAGTTCTAAGGCTACTGATACAATTGCAGCTATCATTAGCTGTTTAAGTATATTCTATAACCATTGGGAAATATTTGGAAGTCAACCACATATATCCCAGATCCTAAGGGAAATCATCTGATCTTACTGTCTTTCTCAAAGTAAGGCTTACCATTCAATTAAGAATTACACCTAGGACCCAATTAGTGTGATAAATCCCCTAAAGTGGTCTGATGTATTCAAATTCACGGTATTGGAAGTTGTAATTATGTAAAATATGGGAATTGGTGCCAACCTAATGGAACTCTGCAGTATGAATTCAAATAATGCTACCACTTCAAGGAATTCATTATCCATACTGATCAGAACCTAGCTAAGTTGGGGGATTTTTTTTTTGCCTTTTTCATTGCCCATTTTTTAAAGATATATTTTATCTTAGTATCTTAGCTGAAAACATGCAAAGGGGAAGATTTGTTTGGATAAATATATGACACTATATAGGCATAATGTTATATATAGATGCCTAACTATTAAAACAATGAGCAAAGATAGGTCAGTTCTAAAACTGCCTAAGTCCTAATTACCATGGTCAGGAAGTTGAAACCAGTAAAGGCCACAAATCCATAGCAGTTAAAATACAAGCAATAGAGTCCCATTTCTCTGCATCCTTTTCATAGTAGACTTGGTGATGGGAGATAACTGTAACAGTAAGATTCATCATAAAACATTTGCAGTTCCACCATCAGAGAAAATTCCTATGAAAGGAGGAGGCTGGACAGGTTGTAACACTATCAAGACTCTTCTATCAGGCCTGAGCCTAAAGTTACAGACTGGCCTACCCTAGGTAGCTCTCTTAGCTGTATTCAACTTTAGGTAGAAGTCATTACCCTTTGGAACAGTGAATCATCCAACAGAGTTCCAAATGATTAAAGGGATCTTGCAGACTGACTCATGATCAAATAGGTGGGAAACTTTCCCACTCCTAAAAGCAACAGCACAGTAGGGAAACTGAGTCAAGAGGCTCCTGCTATTCCTTTCCTAAGGCTGTCCTTTCAACTTTCCCAGCAGTCTATATCCACTTGCATGACTATAGCATTTGGAGATGCAAAGATTGAACTCCCAGTGAGTGGCTCTTAGCATTTTCCTTTGAATGGTGCAGTACGGGCTTAATAATAGATCAAAGAGTTATACTTGGACTCAGTACTTAGAACAAAGCAAATTACAGTCCCAAGAGGTTCCTCCTCAATGGTAAATTTTACTTATAAGTTACTTGTTGGTACAATTTCTTCTCAAATTAACAGTAATATGTATGAAGAACCTCAAAATAAAAAACAATTAAGGAAAACGTATTGCCTTAGTGTTTATTAAGCCTGTTTAAACAGTATTCCCAAGGGTTTTCAGTTGTTTCCCCTCTATATTAGCACATTCTAAAGGGGAAAAAAATCAGTCACTAGAAATTAAGAAAATCATCACATTTGAGGATTTAAAGTACAAATAAAATGCACAATCGTTCACTCAAAACCAGAAAAGTTAGGGTGACAGCTTGGGCAGCTTTGTGCAACACATATTAACCCCCATGGAGAAAAAGGAAAGTATTAAATAGAGTCTAGTCTGTTGATTCAAAACTGACTCCAGGATATAATTCTAACATATGACAATTGAGGCAATTTATCCAGTGAGTTTCCATGGATTTCATAATCAGTAGTTAGGTAATTCACCATATAAATCATTTCTGTCTCATATGAGCAAAATTTTAAGCCAGCTCCCCATTTAGTTGTGAGTGTGTGGGATATGTGTATGTGTGCATTTGTGTGTTTATACACTCATGTGTATACATGCCAAGGCTTAGTTCCTCTGTAATTATACAGATCTCAGTGTAGATGTTTTAAGTCTTTCATTATTTACACATATGTGCACATGCACACACATTCTCATCTCTTCTTCCACAGAATCAATAAGGTTATGTGATTTTATCAAGGAAAAATAATTAAGAGTCTGGCAAAATCATACCAAAGTCCATGATTTGGGAGAATTCCCAAGGGCTCTTGTACTTTTTTCAAACATCAAGTTGTTTTTTTATAATCAAATGATACTCATTTGAATACTTGATGGTCTTTAACCAGAAGTATACTCTGTCTTCCAGACAAAATTCCTAAGTAATAGCTCAAATTCATAAATCCACAGCATCCAGAACAAAAGAGGAATTAACCTGCTAATTATACAAATGCATAGTGTCATTCCATAAACCAAAAGTACTTTTGTACAATGTATTCCCAAAATCACAGTGCAAGAAAATATAACAATTGCACTAATATCAATAGTACAAATAGTATCTGCACTTAAAACATGAAATATGAAACTAAAATTATTGATAGTCAAATGGAACTAATTCAACTGAATGCATCCCCAAATCATTTTGCATGGAAAAGTCATTCCCCTCATCTACCCACTTTTTGTTTCTTTTTTCTTAATTATTTTTAATTTATGGAATAGCATTTCCATAATAAAGAATATTTTTTAAAAAGATGATTGCCCATGAAACTGCCAACCTGTTCCATACAATTTGCTATTCCTTTTAAATATATAATAAAGTTATCATGCAAATTTCTTTTTTCTTCCTCCCTCTCCCAAGAGATGGCTACCATTGGACACAAAATATGTGTGTATGTATTTAAAGTCATCCTATACATATTTCTATTTATCAATTCTTTCTCCATATGCAGAAAGCATCTTCCTTCATATGTTCTTCATAGTTAATTTGGATATTTATAAAAGTCAAAATTATTTCTTCACTCAAAGCTGTTCTTAAAACAATATTGCAGTTACAGTATACAATATTCTCTACATCATGCTCATTTCACTCTTCATTATTTCATGCAAGTCTATGTTTTTCTAATCATTGAGTTCTAATTTCTTATAGCACAGCAATATTCCATTACAAATATGTACCACATATTTGTTCAGATATTCCCCAATTGACAGGCACTACCATAATTTCCCATTTTTTTGCCACCACAAAGAGAGCTTCTATAAATATTTTAGAATGCATAGGTTCTTTTACTTTTTCTTTAATCATCTTTGAAAACTGACCTATCAGTAGTATTTCTGGGTCAAAGGTTATAGGCAGTTTAATAACTCCTGGGGCACAATTCCACATTGCTCTCCAAATGGATAAATAACTTGACAATTCCACCAATAATGAATTAGTGTCCTAATTTTTCCACATCCCCTCCAACATTTGTCCATTTCTCCTTCAATCATTTTAACCAAACTGATAGATATAAAATGACATCTCAAGGTCGTTTTAATTTGCATTTCTCTAATCAATAATAATTTAGAGCATTTTTTTCATATGACTATAAATTGTTTTGGTTTCTTCATAGGAAAACTGCCTGTTCATATTCTTTGAATATTTTTAAATTGGGGAAAGACTCGTATTCTTATAGATTTGACAAAGTTCTTTATATATTTTTAAATGTGAGACCTTTATCTGATAAACTGTCTATAAAATTTTCCCAATTTTCTGCTTTCCTTCTAATCTTGACTACATTTGATTTATTAGTACAAAATTTTTTAATTTAATGCAAACAAAATTACCTATTTTGATCCTCATTCGATTCTCTATCTCTTGTTTATTCATAAAATTTTTCCCTATCCATAAGTCTGATAAGTAATCTGTTCCATTTTCTTCTAATTGTATTGTAATATCTCTCTTTATATCTAGGTCATGTATCCATTTTGACCTTATCTTGGTAAATGATGCAAAAATAGTGGTCTATTCCCAGTTTCTGCTATGCTGCTTTCCAGTTTTCCCAACAATTTTCCCAAATAATGAATTCTTATTAAATCATAAGTCTTTACACTTGTCAAATACAAAGTTACAATATTTATTTGCTGCTATAAATTGATGCTTATTCTGTCTCATTGATCTACCTTTCTGTTTCTTAGCCAATACCAGATAGTTTTGATAATCACTGTCTTATAATATAGTTTAAGATCTGGTACTGATAAAACTCCTGTCATATTTTTCATTAGTTCCTTCAATACTATTTTTTTCTGTCAAATATATTTTGTTATTTTTTTTCTTATTCAGTAAAATAAAATTTTGGTGATCTAATTAGGATGGTGTTAAATACATAAATTAGTTTGGGTTAAATATACTTTTTATTATATTGGTTGTGCCAACCCATGAACAATCAATATTTCTCCAATTATTTAAATCTGATTTTATTTGTATAAAGTATTTTTTAATAATTGCACGTATATCGTTCCTGGGTTTGTTTTGGCAGGTGTACTCCAAGGTATTTATACTGTTTAGAGTCATTTTAAATGGGGTGCCTCTTACTATCTTTTCTCAAAGGGTTTTGTTTGTGATATATAAGGATGCTGATGGTTTATGTATATTTACTTTACATCCTGCTACTTTGCTAAAATTGTTTCAACTAATTTTTTTAGTTGGATCTTTGACATTTTCAAGTATATTATCATATCATCTGCAAAAAGAGATAGTTACCTCATTCCCCATTCTGATTCCTTCTATTTCTTTTTCCCCTCTTATTGCTGTGGCTAGGATTTCCAGTACAATATTGAATAGTATTGGTGACAGTAGGCATCTTTCTTTCACACCTGATTTTACAGGGAATTCTTCTACCTTATTTCCATTACAAATAATGCTTGCTGGTGGTTTTAGTTAATGACTTTTTTATTCATTAAAAAATCCATTTATGCCTATACTTTCAAGTGTTTAAATAGAAATGAGTACCGTACTGTTATCAACGGCCTTTTCTGCATTTTTGATAGTCATATGATTTCTTTAAACTATTATTATTGTGGTATAATCAATTTTGTTAATAGTTTTCCTTATGTTAAACTATTCCAGCATTCCTGATATAAATCCACTTGGTTGTAATGTATAATCTTTGTAATATATTGTTGTAATGTTTTAGCTAGTATTTTACATAGGATTTTTACATCCATATTCATTAATGAAATTGACCTATAATTTACTTTCTCTCTTTTTACTCTTCCTGCTTTAGGTATCTGTATTATATTTGTTTCATAAAAGGTGTTTGGTAGGATACTTTCTTTTCCTATTGTTCCAAATAATTTCTTTAATATTGGAATTGGTTGATCTTTAACTGTCTGATAGAATTCACTTGTAAATCTATCTTGTCCTGGTTGGGAAGATAATTTCCTAATTACTTTCTTAAGTAAGCTAATTTAAGACCTTTTCAATTTCTTTTTCTAAATATTTCATTTCTTCTTCTGCTGATCTAGGCAATTTATATTTTTCTAAAGATTCTTCTATTTTATTTAAATTATTAAATTTATTGGCACATAAGTGTGTCTAATGACTGCTTATAATTTCTTTAATTTCATTATTTTTGTGGTATTTTCACTCTTTTAATTTTTAATTTAAAAATTTGGTTTTCTTCTCAATTTTTTAAATCAATAAAATCGTTTATCTATGTTATTGTTTTTCTCATAAGACTAACTCCTAGTTTTATTTATTAGTTCACTGAGATTTTTCACACTCAATTTTATTATTCTCACCTTTAATCTTTAGGATATCCAATTTATTATTTAATTGGAGATTTTCATTTTGTTCTTGTTCTAGTTTTTTAAATTGTATACCCAATCTGCTCTTTCTCTATCTTAGTGATGTGAGCATTTAGATATATAAATTTTCCTCTAATCACTGCTTTTGCTGTATCCAATAAGTTTTGAGATGTTGTGTTATTGTCATTCTCTTTAATGAAATTATTGATTGCTTCTAGTATTTGTTCTTTAACTCATTCATTCTTTAAGATCAGGTTCTTTAATCTCCAATTAGTTTTTAATTTATCATTCCATAATCCTTTATTTAATATGATCTTCATTACATTGTGATTTGAAAAGGATATTTTTAATATTTCTGCTTTTAACTATAAAAATTTCATATCCTAATATTTGGTTCAATCTTTGCAAAAGTACCATGAATCATTGAGAAAAAGGTGTATTCTCTTCCATTTTCATTCAGTTCTCTTCAGATGTCTATTATATCTAGCTTACCAGTATCTAAAATTCTATTCACTTCCTTGATGTCTTTCTTAGTTATTTTTTTGTTAGATTTGTATAGTTCTGAAAGGGGGAGATTAAAATATCCCACTCTTATAATACTACTATCTACTATCTATCTAGTATTTGATACTAGTCAGTCAGTCAACAAATATTTATTAAGCACCTAGTATGTTCTAGGCACTATGTAAGGTATTGGGAATACAAAAAGAGTCAAAAGACAGTTCTTGCCCTGAAAGAGTTCACAATCTAATAAGCAAATAAACATGTAAAAACATACTACATATACAGGATACATGGGAATTAAAAGAGAAAATTAACTAGAATTAAGAAGATTCCGGAAAGACATCCTGTAAAAAATGAGATTTTAGGTATATGTAAGGGAACCCAGGGAGGCCAGTAGGCAGAGATGAAAAGGGTGACCATTCTAGCCATGGGAGACAGCCAGAGAAAATGTCCTGAGCCAAGAAATGAAATAACTTGTTTACAGAATAGCAGAATCCAATATCACTGGAATGAAGAATATGTGTCAGGAAGTAAGATGTAATAAGTCTTGAAAGGTAGGTGGGAGGAGCGGCTAGGTGTACAGTGAATAGAGCACTGGCCCTGGAGTCAGGAGGACTTGAGTTCAAATCCAGCCTCAGACACTTAACACTTACTAGCCACGTGACATTGGGCAAGTTGCTTATACCCCAATCGCCCTCCAAAAAAAAAAAAATGGGGGCGGCTAGGTGGCACAGTGAGTATAGCACGGGCCCCAGAGTCAGGAGGACCTGAGTTCGGTTCCAGTCTCAGACACTTAATACCCCTCCCCCCTTCCCCCCCACCACACACACACACACACACAACTAGCCGTGTAACCTTGGGCAAGTTGCTTAACCCCAATTGCCCTCCAAAAAGCAAAAAAAAAAAAAAAAAAAAAAA